>NC_059301.1:6245199-6302059 GCF_017591435.1 Portunus trituberculatus
ACCATGGGTAGCGTTTGTGTATTGTCACGTGTGGAGGCAGCAGTGGCGGGCGGTCAGCTTTTACAGGAGATGAGTCAATCAGGCCTACCGTTGTGACCTCTAGTCCCTAGGGAATAGTTCTATCATAAACATCAGGTCCGTGAGAGTAGTGTTATATTTAGTGAACAGCGTCAGAGTGAGCGTATGACAAAAATAATTCATAAAAGCGCGTGCATAATATAATTAGTTACTATGCACTACTTGACAAAAAATAAAGAGATCTTTTGTTTTGACTTTGTAACAGAAAACTAATTAAATCAATGCATATTAGTTACAATGCATCACTTGACAAAAAATTAAACAGAGAGCCTTTGCATTAATATAGTCGCAAAAAGAAAAAATAAACAGATTACTGCAAAGGATTAGTGCATGACTATATACAATATTTTGGGCTATGGTGTGCGTCATACAGTAGCAAACATTGAGATGACAGCCGGCCCTTATTGCGTCCCGGTACTCACCTGCCAGTATGTAGAAAAGTAGGTCGAACCGGGATAGATATCTGATGAAGATCATGACAAGGGAGGAGAGGGCGACGCACACCACAAACAGATGATTAAGCTTCGAGTTGTCATGGTCGTCCAGGATCGCGTGGTCGTCGTCGTCCTGTGTGCCACGTCCATAGCACACCTTGAGCAGCGCGTGACCCCATATGTGGTGCTAGGGACGGGAAGCAGCGAGGGAAAAATAAGGCATGAATATTAACCATGTCCCATTGTTGGTGGATTGATTCATTCAAGAATTTATGTATTTGTTTCATCTCTCTCTCTCTCTCTCTCTCTCTCTCTCTCTCTCTCTCTCTCTCTCTCTCTCTCTCTCTCTCTCTCTCTCTCTCTCTCTCTCTCTCTCTCTCTCTCTCTCTCTCTCTCTCTCACACACACACACACACACACACACACACACACACACACACACACACACACACACACACACACACACAACCATCATTATCATCGTCTTCATCATCATCGTCGCCCTTTGCGTAGTGGAGTGTCGGGACTTGTCCTGACAAAGCTTCCACTCCCTCTCCGGGGATGAAGTGACAAGTCACTGGCATCGTGATCCATTGAGGTGCCACTCTTACTAGCGTGGTATGGTATGGAAGGGAGGAGGTGATGGAGGAGCTAAGTAGTGATAGGTGAGGGATGAGGGAATAGAGCAAAGGGACTGAATTGGTAGTTTTTTACTTACCTTAAGAGTGCACTGAGAGAGCCTCGAGAAATCAGGTTCCGTGTAAGACGCCCACTGGTCCACCAAGTTCTCTACCACCTTCGCGTGCATCTGTGGTGGCTGTGGGGTCTGTGGTGGTTATGGTGGTAGCGGTGGTGGTGGCTGGCACACACTCGTCGCGTTCGGACACTGCTGTTCTCCTCACAGGAGCCAAACTCCACATCATGCTGCATTTCACTGTACGCTGAAAGCCAAACTACTGCACTGCACTACTGGCGGAAGCTGGCTCGCTGCTGCCTGAGAATTCTAGCCTCTACGCGCCGCGCCGCCAATGAACGGTGTCACTGCCACAAACACCTGCTGCTCACCCGCCACGGTGCTACTTACTATGATGAGCGAACGGCCTTTGTTAGCGCGGGACCCTGCCAAATGCTGAGTACCGACCACCCAACACCGCACCACCTCCTTCTGTGGCACTGTTTACACATGACCAGTGGCTTCTACGCATACCTTCTCCCACTCCTGTGGTCACTTGGAGGTGCAATGAGGGGAGAGGGGTGAGGAGGCGGTCACGGCAGACTAATTAAAGCATTTGCGTGTTCAGCTGCCTGACTGCGCCTCCTGGCACTCCACTGACTGCGTCCCCCTCCCTTGGCATCCCCTACATCCTGGCACTCACTCCGGGCAAAGTGAAGCCTCAATTTACAATTAAAGATAAAAGTAAAAAAAATATACATATAACCACAAGCATCAATACAATGCACCGTTATTGCTGTAGTAGTAGTAGTAGTAGTAGTAGTAGTTGTTGTTGTTGTTGTTGTTGTTGTTGTATATATATATATATATATATATATATATATATATATATATATATATATATATATATATATATATATATATATATATATATGTACACACACACACACACACACACACACACACACACACACGCCATAGTAAATAAAACACCAATGCACGTCATTCTATCTGTCGCTGAGCACTTTAAAACCTACAAGTCACAATAAACTACCGTAACACCACAGCAAACACATTTAAGGCTGCCGGCCAAGCACTCAAACGCCTGGCTATTGATACATGATAGTCATCACAACATAAGATTAATTAACACTGACCTCCGGCATGCCGTAATAAATCCTGTCTTAAACAATAATACACGCAAAACTTAATACAACACAACACAACATATATATATATATATATATATATATATATATATATATATATATATATATATATATATATATATATATATATATATTCTGTTAGAGTCTACAGCAGTAATAGCATTGTTTACGTTTTACTTTGTAGGATGTTCTTTCAGTGCTTCTTACTAATGAACGAATATTCTCATTAAGATATCTCAAGAAATTCCTGAGGTCCATATTCTTTTTCTTAATCGGCTGGTGTGTTTGTTGTTAGTTTTCCTTCGAGGTATCTTTCTGCCTTCGCAGACCATCTTCAGGAAAGAAGTGAGCCGTGGTGCTGATTGTGCTGGTATATATTTGTGTGGTGAGTGCTGGCTGGCTGGTGAGCCGTGTCAGCCAATCAGCGCGCGTCATTCTGTCTCCTTGAGGACAGTAGGGAGGACTCAAGAATTAATCAGCTAACTCTTTCACACTTTCAGACCAAAGCTATTTTTCATTTACCATCGACGATTTTATATTCAAATCAAAATTTAAACAACGATTGAGAACTTTCGGCCTAAAGTTGTTGAGGGCCATGACTGCCTTGGGCGCTGCACAGGGGAAGGATGTGCCTGTTGGGTCTGGCCTGGGGCCCAAGGCAGGGAACTGGCTGCTGGTCCTTCTTTTCCTTGGTGGCCTCAAGCTTCACTACTAGTCGTCCACTTGCAGCGCCTCACACTAGGCAAGGGTCGCCATAAGCAAGAGATCAATGTCTACCACTCACCAGATGGTGCCGTGAGGGATTCTAAAGGGGTGATAAGGGCTCCTTGCATAGAGTCTGGTGGTGAGTGGTGTGTACGGGTCCCCTGCTTATAATGACACCGGGCTGAACAACTCGCCATGAACGAGAACACACTGTGCGCCATGAGCCAGGCACTGACAGTACCAGTGGTCCTTTACGTTAGGTTAGGTTAGGTTAGGTTAGGTAAAAAGGACTCACTTCATGACAGTGTTTGGGGAGTGGTGTGTGGCAGGTCATTGCTCATGGCGACCCGTGTGAGGCATTGCAAGGTTGCATCGTCACTGCTTTCATAACCACGGGACTGGGGTTGACCCTTTCAGGCTGAAAAGTTTCGTCCCAGTGCCTGTGTAGGTTATAATATTTTGAATCGTTTCACCATCACCATCGCCGCATTGTTAGCTTTGATAAATGGATTGTTACAAACACATCTTTACCGTGGACACTGGAATCGCAACCTATCATGGAATCTCATTGGTAATGTGGACTCATTTTCCTTTGTGGCTTCAAGTTCACTGGTTATCGTCAACTTGCAGCTCCTCACATTAGGCAAGCGTCACTCTCCTCACACTCAAGGGTCTGCGGTGAACCCTTACGGGTTGAAATGGTTCGTCTCAGTACCTGTGTAGGCAAGTGAACTTCAACTGCGTCGCAGTGAGGTGGCAGCGCCACTTTCCTCGCACTTAAGGGTGTGGGGTGGACCCTGACGGAGTGAAAGGGTTCGTCCTAGTACTGCTGGTGTAGGCAAGTGAACGTTAATTGCGGCGCAGAAAGGTAGCAGCGTCACTCTACTCGCACCCAAGGGTCTGGAGTGGACCCTTACCGGCTGAAAGGGTTCGTCCCAGTACCTGTGTAGGCAAGTGGACTTCAATATTGTGTAGTGAAATCGCATCGTGAGAACTGGAGCCGCATCGACATCGTGGAAACCCGCATCGTTACCGTGGAAACTGGAATTGCATCTTGATCGTGGAATGGCATAATTATTTTGGAAACTCGCATTACTATCGAGAAAACTGGAATGGCATTGTTATCTTGGAAACTCTGAGCGCTATCGAAGAATCTGGAATCATATCTTAACATATACACTGTTATCGTGGAAGCTCTCGTGATCATCGTTCGTTTCGTTACCTTTGAATTACTTAATTAGTCTTGGTATTATTCTTAGCCTCTGTAATAATGGAGATGTTGGTCATTTTTATCTTATCTATTTTACTGTATTTTTTTTCTCAGGGTATAGTTTAGTGTTCTTCAACCTTTACTAAGTTTGTGCACCTTTTCGAGAAGAAAGGAGAACTATAAAAGAAATGTATCAATATTTGTAATTTTCTCCTACTTTAAGACTGAAAATCGATAGATAACATTATTGTATATCTACCTAAAGCTATAGTTTTTCGGTCCTAAACAGTCGCTATATAGTGCGAAATGTACTATAACAAAATGCCACATCTCAAACACATCAGGCCCGTGTTCCGTCTGAGTAATATATTACTATTGTGAATAAATCGTAATACTTTGATTAATGTCAATAGGAGAGGACCCAAACTGTCACATTTTCAGTGTTCGCAGGTTGGTTTAATTCAGGAGTGGATCAGCATCGTCTCGCGGTACAGAGTAGTCGTCTCTAAACACTGTATTACGATGTATCTATTGATTTACCATGCTTTTACTCCTTCCAGTATTTTTCTGTTCTTATTCTACCATGGTATTTCTTTATAGTTACTTGAGTTTATACGACTAACATCATAATATAGAGCAAAACATAATTGTCTGGTGTACCAAGATCTTTAATTTCTAAAGACTTAAATACAGCACGGAACCTTAACACACATTTTACCTCGCTTCTGCACAGGTTAATTCTTCACAGGAAATGAGTAGAGCAATATTTGTTCGGTTTTCTTTATGAAAAAAAAAAAAGATTAGCGGCCAAAATAGAAATAGTACGAGTGTGCTGTAGTGTTTTCATCACCGTGTTCCTAAGCACTGTCTTGCCATAGCCTGAATATGGCATTCAGTTCAGTTCAGTTGATAGGCAGAAGGGTAGCCTGGATATCAGCACTTCCTAATGTGCTTTGGTTTCGGTTTTGTCTGGGTTTGTTGCTGTAATTAATTATTATTTAAACTTTTTACTTTATGTTCTCTTATTTTCCCAAAATTATTTATTACTTCTCTCTCTCTCTCTCTCTCTCTCTCTCTCTCTCTCTCTCTCTCTCTCTCTCTCTCTCTCTCTCTCTCTCTCTCTCTCTCTCTCTCTCTCTCTCTCTCTCTCTCTCTCTCTCTCTCTCTCTCTCTGTATGTATGTATGTATATATATATATATATATATATATATATATATATATATATATATATATATATATATATATATATATATATATATATATATATATATCAGTCAATCATGGGGGGCATATTCCCGGGGGGCGTGTCGCCTCGCCTACCCTATGGCGCCACTCCAGGTGGTCACACCTCGCAAGTCTCCATGCAGGCTCCCTTCCCATGCCAAGTAACTCCCAGCAGGAGGTATCGACTTGCCGCAGCCATGAGTTCTGTGGACATCCCCTTGGCCTCCTCCATGCTGGGTTATCCCTTTTGGAGACAACCCAATATGCAAGATCGGCTTCCAGGTAGTGTGCCCATATAGTCACAGTTGGCATTGACGGACTATGCTGGTAATCAGCCTTGAATCAGTCTCACAGAGCAATCTCTGATTTGACGCAAAGTCATACCAGCGGTACCCCATGATACTGTGAAGGCATCTAGTACCAGAGACATCAATTCGCCTCTTCAGATCGGTGTTCAGCGTCCATGTCTCACAACCATAGAGTAAGACAAGGATCACCAGCAACTTGAAGATCCGAATCTTTGTCTGTCTGCAGAGGTATTGACAACGCCAAATACTCGTGTTGAGCAAGTCCATAACACTGTGAGCCAGGCCAATCCGCCGCACAATTTCCTGACTCGACCCACCATCGTTATGCACTACAATACCAAGGAATGTGAAACTTTCCAAGATCTCAACGTCCTCACCACATGCATGGACAGACTGTATTGTTTCATCCAGTAAGCCTCCAAACACCTAAACCTTGGTCTTCGGCCAGGAAACCTGCATGGAGTCCCAGGGACTTCGCCTCCTCGTGCAGTTCCTCTAGAGCCTTTGCCAGAACCTCCAGTGACTCAGCAAAGATTACTGCATCATCGGCAAAAACAAGATTTGTAATCTCAGCATTGCCGACAGATGCTCCACAATGACTTTGGTCTACAACTTTGCCTAGTACCCAGTCCATGTGAATGTTGAAAAGTGATGGAGAAAGCACGCATCCCTGCCTCACTCCTGTATTCACAGGGGAGAAGCTAGACACGTCCTCTCCACACTTCACAGCACTCACAGTCCTGGAGTAGAAGCCAGTTAATAGACCAATAATAATTGCAGGAATCCCACGGAGACACAGAAGATCCCAGATTGTCTCTCGATGCACTGAGTCAAACGCCTTCTTGAGATCGACATAGGCTGCAAGCATCTCCTGTTGAAACTCACGATGGCACTTTACCAGTACACGAAGCGCCAGGATCCGGTCAGTTGTTGACTTACCGGGCGTGAACCCAGACTGTTCAGGTCTCTGGTGTTTCAGCAGGTGACTGTGGATATGCATCAACAGCAAATGGGCAAGCACTTTGCCTAGTACGCTGAGCAGTGTTATATCACAGTAGTTGTTGCAGTCCTGATGCTCCCTTTTCCCTTTCCAGATAGGGATGGCCAATCCCTTTTTCCAGTCAGGGGGAATGGTACTTGAATGCCTTAGGGAGGCGGTGGCACAGTGGATAAGGTGGTGAGCGTGGGATCGGGCAGACATCCACGCGTAGGTTCGAATCCCACCACGTACAGGCTTAAAACACTTTGCCATTTGTCAAGTGGTTTAAAGTTACCTACATATCACCATTATACCCAGATTCTAGGTGGTTACATCCAAGATGCCCTAATATTGGTACCACTGTAAATAAAATTGCCTGCACCACTAATGGGCAGAAGCTGAACAGCGCTTCCTACACACTCTTCAAGTGAGCCTACAGGCGCTATAGGCCTTACCGTAAAAAAAAAAATAAAAATACAGCAGTCAAGACAGCATGCAACCCCCACTTCATGGCTTCACCCTCTGCTTTGAGCAGCTCCACGCTGATGTTACAGATGCCAACTGCCTTTTCATCCCTCAACTTTGCCACAGTCTCTTTGACATCATCAATGGAGCCCACTTCATAGCTTCACCCTCTGCTTTGAGCAGCTCCACGCTGATGTTACAGATGCCAACTGCCTTTTCATCCCTCAACTTTGCCACAGCCTCTTTGACATCATCAATGGAGGATGCAGTTCCGTCAATGGGTGGATCAGCATCCAGCATCTGTAACCCTGCAGTTTGGAGTTGTCCACTTGGAGGATCCACTGTGAACAGCTACTCAAAGTACTCAGCCCAATGAGCCATCTATCCATCTGCGTCTGATACGAGGCAGCCATCTGCTGTTCGGATAGCGCTCACTTGAGATTTAGACTTGAAGCGAAGTTTTTTCAGGGCTCGATAGGTAGGTCGGAGGTCATTAGCATTTAAATGACACTCTACATCCTCAGCGAGACCCTTGACATACCTCTCCTTGTCTCTCCTCAGGAGAGCTCTGGTCCTACGTGACAGAGCCCTGTACTGGTCACAGTTCCAGCAAGTCTAGCAGCGTGACTCTCCTCAATACTGTCCAGCGTCTCTACCGAGGCAAAGCCACTCCATGACCTTGGGTGCTTCCCAATGCATTCCTTGGCAGCCTCAAGAGTCTCACGTTTGAATGAATCCCATAGCTCTACAAGGTTCTCGATGGAGTTGAGCACTCCAAACAGATTGGAGACTGTCACTGCATACTCCTGGGCACATGTTAAGTCCTTCAGTTTCTCAAAATGAAACACAGTGTGGTCACATCTTGGAGGCTTTCTGGACTTGACATGCAACTTGAGTGTAGCAACAACAAGCCTGTGATCAGTCGCAAAGAACTCAGCATTCCGAAAAACCCTGCAGTTCTGAAGGATCCTCCAACGAGTACTAACAAGGATATGGTCGATCTCTTTCACTACCCCTCTGGCATTGCTATACCAAGTTCAGCGGTGCAGCTCTGGTCTCTGATACCAAGAACCTCCACATCTCAATCTTCTGGATCTTGCAAGATTCAGAAGAAAAGAGCTGTTGTCGTTCCTGGTACCAGAGCCATGGGGACCAACACATAACTCGTAGTCAGCTCTCTCAGTGCCACTGACAGCATTAAAGTCACCCAAGAAAATAAGTACATCACGACAGGAACAGTCCAGTATAGAATCGAATTTGGCATAGAACGTCTCCTCCTCTTCAGTTTCACACACCTCGGTAGGTATGTATACTGCAACAACAGACATGAAGCCTAGACTGTGCTTCAGCCTTAGTCGCATTATACACTCATCAACCGCAGTAACCTCTACAAAGGATGGCTGCAGTCTGCTGGACACGCCTATGGCTACTTCCTTGACATGGTGACCATTACTCATGCCAGACCAATAGTAAGTAAAACCCTTGCCAGTGGTCTCGCCACTGCCAGGTTTCCTTGTCTTATCATATCTACCCTTAGCCTACTGAGCTCATCCGATAGATGAGGCAGTTGGTGATCCTCTGAAAGGCTCAATACGTTCCACGAGCCTACACATAGAATCTTCCGAAGGTTTACCCCAGGAATGGTCCAACGGACAGGTGCCACGTCTGCAGCCCAACCAGCACCCCAAAAATTTAAAATAGGGTGAGGGGATCCTCCCAACCCTCTGGTGCCTTAGCACCTGAGGGGCTTGCATGGTTGGACCCCCAGCAGAACCTGGATCGGAATCGTGGCAAGAGGCTCGCCCACGCCTAGAGCCTCGATCCCGACCTCTATCTCTTTTTTTTATAGGGAGGGATTGCAAACCCCACCCCAACCAGCTAGGTCACCTTGGACAGGGACACTGGTCTCCCTGAGGGTAAAAGACCCTGGCTACCAAAGAAAGATCAGAAAGGGAGGCAAAATCAGCAGAAACAGAAGGGGACTGAGCTATGGGACGTATAGAGGGCACTCACTCCTCACTTGGATAGAATACACTCACCATAAAAGAATAAAATAAATAAATAAATGAATAAAAAATATATATATATATATATATATATATATATATATATATTATATTATATTATATTATTTTTATGTTAAGGCCTATAGCGCCTGTAGGCATACTTGAAAAGTATATGTGGGAAGCGCTGTTAAGCTTCCACCCATTACTGGCGCAGGCAATTTTATTTATAGTGGTACGGCCCATATCACCACCCAAGCCCATCGTTGGTGTAGCCACCTAGAACCTGGGTATCATGGTGACATCTAAGTAACTTAAAACCACATGACAAATGGCATAGCTTTAAAGTGGTATGTGGTGGGATTCGAACCTACGCGTGGACGTCTGCCCAATCCCACGCTCACCACCTTATCCACTACAATATATATATATATATATATATATATATATATATATATATATATATATATATATATATATATATATATATATATTATAAAATTTTGGTGTTAACATTGATGATGATCTGTATGAGTCTATAACAAACTTTTACATCCTACATCCTTACAAATGATGGCAGCCAAAGGCACCACACACACACACACACACACACACACACACACACACACACACACACACACACACACGACAAGACCTGTTGGTACTGGTAACAGAAGATACTGGAAGGACAAGAGAACATGCAAACAAGATTAGGAAGAGGCAGTGTATGAAGAATATTCGAAAATACAGTTTTCTACAATGAACGGTGTAAAAGTGGAATGCATTGAATGATGAAGTTGTTATAACACATATAATGTACATAGCTTTAAAGAAAAATTAGATAAGTGGAGATGTGGAGACAGGACACAATGCGCCGCCCTCGAACCCTATCCAATACAACTAAGTAAATATCAAGTAAATACACACACACACACACACACACACACACACACACACACACACACACACACACACACACACACACACACAAAGAAACGCATTACAGCACTTACATGAAAGAAGCGTTCCTTAGTAATGGAATTGTAGCTTTCTGGCAGAGGAAGGGTGCACGTTGGTAACATCGATACTTGCATGTATTCTAATTCCACAGTTCGGCCACAATCTTTAATCTTTACCTTCTTATGGCGTAAGTCCGTGACTTCAAAATTAATACAACTGTGTAATTACCAACCACTCAAGAATTTTTGTTTTTGTGTTATAGCCACCTCCAAACGTTGTAGGTCCTAGAACGGGCCAGTAATTGCGATTTTTTTTTTTTTTTTTTTATCAGCTGAGTGAATTTAGATTTTACACATAAATGATTTTTTGGTACTGTAAATTATTGCCTATTGCAGAGAAAGGAAGATATCGTAATGTGATTCTTGTAGCTCATATTTTCGCTTAACTGTAAAACATCCATTGCGTAAATGGCCGTCAACGTGTAATAGATAGGCAATATTCAATACAAAGAGAAAGCGAGGCCACAAAGTTTCATATGATCGTTTGTAAAAGAACAGGTCAATCAGTGTTTTTGCTGCAGTAAGCGGCTGTTGTCTGATATAGGAAAACTTGTAGGTTGTTGTATACAAAACTTGAAAGAAAATATATGTGCATACTATAAAATCGAAGTCTTAAACTTAATCAAACTCAAGTAAATTAGAAAGACGATCTACTCTTGTTTATCAAAAATAGCTACTATCTAAAGCAGTGCTGTCCAAAAACTTTTGCCTATTGTACCCTTTATTGCCTTCTCCTACTGTTACGTACCCCCTATGGCTGATTAAACTCAGTTGCATTTAGGATAATGCAAATAACATATTAAATATGAAAAGATTGCACAATAGGAGTGCTGGTCAATAAAACTAAAATTATAATACTGAAATATAAAGAATGATTTAGAAACAAAATGCTTGAAAATTACTTACAACTTAATGCGACATGTGGGGTTGATGATCACTGATGATTATTTCCATCCTTGGCTGTATTGAGGCTACTGCAGTGATCAGGCTTTGTTCCAGGTTGACATTTAATTTGTTTCTCTGTTTCGATTTGATAACACCCATTGCGGAGAAAGACGCCTCACAAAGGTAAGTAGATCCAAAGAGAAGTTTTTCTAAGGCCATTTTTTTTCTAAGTCTGGGTGCTCCTTCTTCACAGAGTTCCAGAAGCGAGTGACATTTGATCTTTCAAATAACAGTTTTAGGCCACGGTCCGTACACACTTCTATCAGTGTTTCCTGAAGGCAAATAGAAGCGTATTCTCTTGTTCAGATAAGAGGAATGGATTTCTAATTCAGTCCAGCTGTACTGATTGTTCATGTATGCCAGGAAAGTAAGACTTAAAAGCACTGATAAGGTTCATCAAATACATAAGAACATAAGAAAAGAGGGAAGCTGCAAGAGGCCGCCAAGCCTACACGTGGCAGTCCCTGTGTGATTAAAGCAACCTAATTCCATCTTTCATTCCCATCCATGAACTTATCTAATCTTATTTTAAAGCTCCCTATTGACTCAGCCCTGACTACATGACCACTGAGACCATTCCACCCATCAACTACTCTGTTTGAAAACCAGTTTCTTCCCATTTCTTTCCTAAACCTGAATTTTTCAAGTTTAAACCCATTATTTCTGGTTCTGTCCCTGCTACTGATCCTAAGAACTTCGTTCTTATCCCCATTATTAAAACCCTTATACCACTTGAATACTTCTATCAGGTCTCCTCTTAACCTACGTCTCTCTAAGGAATGCAGATTGAGTTTTTTCAGTCTTGCTGCATAGGAAATATCCCTCATTCCCTGTATCTTTTTAGTCATCCTCCTTTGCACTGACTCCAACTGAGCTATATCCTTCCTATAATGAGGGGACCAGAATAATATTGTACTGCATAGTCAAGATGTGGCCTGACAACTGCCAAGTATAATTTTAGTATTACTTTGGGACTTCTGCTTTTAACACTTATAAAAATGAATCCCAATACTCTATTCGCTTTATTCTTGCCCTCAATACATTGCCTCCTTGTACCGAGATCAAAGTTAACTATATGACTCCTAAATCTTTCTCATACTTGGAACTTTCTAGTGTCTTGTTATCTATCGTGTACCTATTGCTTGGATTATCTCTATCTACGCTCAATACTCTGCACTTGTTAATACTGAACTGCATTTGCCATTTATCTGTCTATTTTTCATCCTATCCAAGTCTGCCTGCAAGGCCATGGCATCCGAATTGGACCTAATTGATCTACCTATCTTTGTGTCATCTGCAAATTTACTAATGTCACTGTTAATTCCACTATCTAAGTCATTAATATATATTACAAATAATAACTGCCCTAAAAATTAGCCCTGTGGCACTCCACTAACTACTTTACCCCACTCGGAATTAGATCCCTTAATTACTACCCTCTGTCACCTGTCTGTCTAACCACACTTTAATCCAGCCTAATATTCTACCCTCTATCTATACCAAGGATTCTATATTCTATGAGGATATACGGATTCAATGAGCAGGCTGGAGGAATTGATAGGGAGCTTAGCTTCTAACAGATGGCGCGCGGGTCGCAGGTAGTGAGGGAGTGAGGGATGGGTGGGGTCCATCAGCGGGGGAGGATGAGCGCCATACAAGATTCAAACCAAGGAATATACAGAGAGGAAGTTAATTGTGATGCTGGTTAAAGGCTGGAGGACAGCGACGGTGCTGCCATCTGTTAGAAGCGAGTACTTTCATAGAAAACGTTTTCAGAAGTAACTTAAGAAGATTTATCCCATGTTTCCTCCCCACCCCCTATTTTTCCCTGCATTCTCTCGTGGTTATAAACTTATAAGGATATATATATATATATATATATAAATATATATATATATATATATATATATATATATATATATATATATATATATATATATATATATATATATATATATATATATATATATATATATATATATATATATATATATATATATGCATTTTCTGCCCGCCTCTGCCTGGGCCACACCATACTCCTCACTTGGACCGCCTACGTCTGTCTCATGATCCCTTCTGCCCTTGGTGTAAGACTACTCCTGATGCCATGGAACATTTCTTGCTTCAATGCCCACGCTTCCACTGCATTACGCTCCCGGCTCTCCGCCCTGGCCATCATAACACTGGACATGCCCACCCACCCTCCTGGCGGCCTCAGGCGTCCACCCCTCCTGGCAACCTGCTGTCCTTCACCTTACTTGTGCCTTCTTGAGGAAGACCGGCCAGCTACCACGCCTGTGATACCCACACAGGACTACCCTAGGGCTCATAAGAATCCATAGATCTTCGTGGCCTCTTTTGGATCCTTATGAGCCTTGGGGTAGTCCTGTGTGGTTATCACCTGCGTGGTAGCTAGCCGGCCTTGCTCAAGAAGGCACAAGTAAGGCGAAGGACAGCAGGCTGCCAGGAGGAACGGACGCCTGAGGTCACCAGGAGGGTGGGCAGGTCGAGTGATGATGGCCAGGGCGGAGAGCCGGGAGTGTAGTGCAATATGTTGAGTGGAAGCGTGGGCATTGATGCAGGAAATGTTCCATGGCCTAAGGAGTAGTCTTACACCAAGGGCAGAAGGGGTTACGAGACAGACGTAGGTGGTGCAAGTGAGCACTGAGCGTAGTGTGGCCCGGGCGGAGGCAGGCGATGGCTGATGTGCCTTGCGCTCCTTCCCGTGACTGACTGACCGTTTGAATCTTGTAACGGCGCTCATCCTCCCCCGCTAATGGACCCCCCCATCCCTCACCTCCTTACTACCTGCAACCCTTGCGCCATGTGTTAGAAGTTAAGCTCCCTAATCAATTCCTCCAGCCCGCTCATTGAACCCGTATATCCTTATTCTGTAGAATCCTTGATTCAAACAGTCAATCAGCTCACTTGCACTGCCTACGTCTGTCTCCTGACCCCTTCTGACCTAGGTGGACGACTATCCTTGAGGCCATAGAACATTTCCTGGTTCAATGCCCTCGCTTCCACTCTCAACATACTGCACTACGCTCCCGGCTCTCCACCCTGGCTATCACAACACTCGACCTGCCCACCCTCCTTTTGACCTCAGGCGTCCACACCTCCTGGCAACCTGCTGTCCTTCGCCTTACTTGTGCCTTCTTAAGGAAGACCGGCCAGCTACCACGCCTGTGATACCCACACAGGATTACCCGAGGACTCATAAGGATTCAAAAGAGGCCACGAAAATCTATGGATCCTTATGAGCCCTGGAGTATCACAGGCATGGTAGCTAGCCAGTCTTCTTCAAGAAGGCACAAGTAAGGCGAAGGACAGCAGGTTACCAGGAGATGTGGATGCCTGAGGCCACCAGGAGGGTGGGTGGGCATGTCCAGTGTCATGATGGCCAAGGCAGAGAGCCGGGAGCGTAGTGCAGTATGTTGAGAGTGGAAGCGTGGGCATTGAAGCAGGAAATGTTCCATGGTATCAGGGGTAGTCCTACACCAAGGGCAGAAGGGGTCAGGAGACAGATGTAGGTGGTGCAAGTGAGGAGTATGGTGTGGCCCAGGCAGAGGCGGGCAGAAAACACACACACACACACATATATATATATATATATATATATATATATATATATATATATATATATATATATATATATATATATATATATATAATCCTATCTTTCATGTTGCTCAAATGGGAGCAAGTCCCGCCGTATTTAGTCCGTTAAGGGCTATCAAGCCGAATTTCTCATACTCCTGTGCTGAGCCCAAACCTAGATAAAACCAGGCGATATAGATTGTTCTTATAGGAAAAGCAACAGAGTGAGTACTTTTCTTTCTTGTTGTTTATAGCCGAAAAGATTACAGAGTATACCTTGTTTTGACTGAACACAATATTTAATAATACAGTATTACATATGGCATTATGGTATTGATGTGCATTTATGTATTTGTCTGATAGGTTCAAGTGTGACAAGAAATTAAGAGGAAAAAGATGTGTGTTTTGTACTTGTGAAGAGAAGCGTAGGAAGCGTGTAACAGGAGAGAATAATTTTCAGAAATAGGAAAAATGTGTATGTGCAGTGATAGAGGAGAATGGGACTATGAAAAAAAAAAAAAAACGGGTGAGTTTTAGGGCACACTATGTCACACAGAATTAAGTATTTCAGAATAGTTGATACATCAACACATATCGAACTAATTTACAGTGATACATAAATATACATAAAAGTACGTCTTCCTCTGTTTGCAAGTGTGTACTGAATACCCAGACGGAGAGGAATGTACTAATCGATAACGCAGCATTAATTAGCTTCACCCTTCACTTCATAATTATAGGTTATAGCTATACTCAATCTATTCTGCCTCATTCTCTTCATTCAGAAGTTTGTGATGAGATCTGTGTCGGTACATGTTTGCAATGCAATAACTATATCTTACTTTACAGTTTATTACTAAGATTGTATAGATAGTTTGCATTGATATTTAAATGTAAAAATAGTGAATGCGTGAAATATGGAGAGAGTATGGGCGAGTACAAAAAAAAAAAAAAAAGTCTTACGTTGTCGATGTCAATGTAAGATATAATGATAACAAGCGGATTTTTATACGTGTGTGTGTGTGTGTGTGTGTGTGTGTGTGTGTGTGTGTGTGTGTGTGTGTGATCAATAGCTATCGGTATATTTCCACTGTGGTGCAACATCCACGTAACCAAAATGCTGAAACGTACACTTCCACCAACACAGCATCACTTCTTTTAATTTAATAGGCTGAAGTTGAAGTTAACAATATTGAGGCGTATATATATATATATATATATATATATATATATATATATATATATATATATATATATATATATATATATATATATATATATATGGTTTTAGTGAAAGATTATCAAGATTTCTATTTAATCAAGAAGAGAAACACTTTTGAGAATCCGGCCGATCATCTCTGTGGATTTAGTCGTGGTGAGCATTTCTGAACGATCGGCCGGATGCGTTACGTGGGCGGGCGGCGCGCACTCACTGGAGGACGTGGCACTCAAGCATTAATGAATCATGCCCTTGATGACGCACTAGCTATTCCCCTGTGACATTTACAGTGTTGTTCTATCACAATTTTGCTCTTTGTTTTGTCTTGTTATAATGGTATAGGTGCCAGAAGATGTACGTACGTTGGAACGAATATATATAGATTCTAGGAAATATTCTAGCGCTGCATGCTGGAAAATTCGAATTATAAGTTGGTTAGTTACTTTTGTTAGATCTTTGACGAATAGCTACGTAGATCATCGTCGTCGTTGCCGTCGTCGTCGTCATCATTAGCGCCCCTCTTACAAAACACTCATAGTGTGTAGTATCCAGAAACGAACGATAACAAGTTCGTAGAATGGTACGTACATAGGGACTTACATAATACTCAAGGCTACAAGGCTATCTCAGGAACACTTGAGAGGGCGATCTTTACCTTCCCACCACCACCCCATCTCATCACCCCCCCAACTACCTGTATTAGGTGATTACACGTACCCTCCACTCCACAACACCAGATACCACTCGTGGAACTACCAACTGGAATATTCAAACCCAAATCCATCATGCAGAGAGGTATTAAGTGGATGTGCAAGTGTAGCTCTGTCAATTTGGGCGGAGAGAGTGCCATAGATTAAGGTGTAAATGCCATCCCTAGTACGAGTCAGTCCGTGAGGCATAAGGTTGTTATGGCGGCTGCGGGGACCAACGGCGCTGACCCGACAGGTTAATATTTACTGTTTTCCTCTATGATTTACCAAAACTTTTCTCTGTGCTACTGCAGATAGGTCCATAAAGGTATCTTCTTCCCATCGGTAATAAAGCAAGGTTGTCCTTAAATTGTGTTTGTGGTAAATTGGTTGTTTTTCTTCATTATTTTGGTTAGAGTCAAAACATTTGGGTTATTTGTGTTTATTAGTAATGTGTGGTTGTTACGCAATGATTCGTGTATATATCAATAGCCAAGACTTACATAATATCTTGGTCTATCATAAAGCAGCCGCACTGGGCTAGGCTTAAGTATAAAGTGAACAAATAGGGATATGTATTCTCAGTCAATGCTTGCCTTACATCATTTTAAGTATGTACCCTCCTATATTCCTAGCAGTAAATCTTTATAATCTAGCCGCATCAGATACATGCACGAAACTCTTATAATCATGTAGAATTCTCGGTGACCTTGCCATGAACGTAGATAAATTGCGAGGTACGTGTGTTGTATGGCTGGAATAGCACTCAAGAGTGTTACAGAAATTTTAAGATTTTTAAGTCCAGCGGTGTAATTTTTTAGGTGCTTCGTTAAGTTAGGGGCATTGTCCTAATATAGACGTCCCTCCAGCTCTCCCTGTTTCCCGGCTCCCCCTTTGCAGCTTTTTTATGCAGATGATTGGACGTTACTTATATGAAGCCACATTATTAGCCAACAAGGGAAAGAGAGAAGAGATAATAAATGGAGGGGACACAATTAAAAAGAAGGTAGAAAGAAAAATGGATAATAAGTATCCAGAGGAAATGGAAATAAAACAGGAGATAGAAAGGAAATGGATACTAAATGGAGGAAATGGGAATAAAAACAAGAGATAGAAATAGAAATGGATGACAAATAGAAGAATAGGAGGAAATGGGAATGAAAATATGATTATGAATAAGGGAATAGGATGAAATGATGATAAAACAGCAGATAGAAAGACAAATGGATAATGAATAGGAGGAAGAGGATAATGAATAATGGAATAGGAGCAGATGGTAATGAGTGGTAACAAATAAGGGAATAGTAGGAAATTGGAATGGAATAGTAGGTAATTGGAATGAGAATATGTAACAAATAAATGAATAGGAGGAAATTGGAATGAGAATATGGTAATGAATAGGGAATAGGAGGAAATGGTAATAAAACTGCAGATAGAAAATGGATAATAAATAAGGGAAGAGGATAACAAATAAAGGAATAGGAGGAAATGGGAATGATAACGAATAAGAGAAGTGAAAATATGATAATGAATAAGGGAATGGGAGGAGTGTGTGTACATGTATGTAGTTGACCAATAGTGTGGCTTTGTACACGTGATATTAAATCAGCTGTGTGAAAGAGCTGTAAATAGAGGGCCAGGAAATGAGGAAAGCTAGAGGGACTTCTTTATTAGGACAATGGCAGGTTAGGTTAGGTTTATGTTTTGGTTAAGTTAATGTCACTAGTGGAGGATCCTGGAGGGCACAGCACATAATTTATTGAGCAGTTTTGGTTCTGTTGGTCATTTTTGTTTTCTTTCATTTTTTCTTTATTATGTTATTATATTTCATTTATTTTATAATATGTATTATGATAAATACACAAGTAGGTGAATGCTGTTGTTCAAAAAATTTGGAAAAACGACAACAATGCACACAATGCCTGCTCTCTCAGCTGGTGGTGTATAAACAACAATAACCTTGCTCTGTGTTCCGCACCTTTGGAGCACTATATTGAGGCTACATATTAGGGCCCATATCACTTCCCAAGCAGATCTACGGTGTAACCACCTAGAACCTGGATATCACGGTCACATATAGGTTACTTTAAACCACTCAACAAATGACATAGCTTCAAAGTGGTATGTGGTGGGATTTGAATGTCTGCATCCTTTCCTCCCTCCCTCCTCCTCCATCACTTACCACTATTAGCCAAAAATGCATGTCTGCAAGGTAAGAACACAAAATAAACTTTTGCTGTTATTTCATATATTTTCATGCATTGATAAAAGTATGCATGTGTACATAATTGAAAAGGCAAAACAAATTTCTCCTATCTCCACCTACCTCCTCCACTGACGATTATCACGGAGGTGAATGTAAACAAACCTTTACACCAGCTCTCTCTCACTCTCTCACTCTCTCTCTCTCTCTCTCTCTCTCTCTCTCTCTCTCTCTCTCTCTCTCTCTCTCTCTCTCTCTCTCTTCTTACTTAAAAAATTCATCATTACAGTGGTACCTTGAGATACGAGTTTGATTCGTTTCATGACCAAGCTCGTATCTCAAAAAGCTCATATGTGAAAAAAAAATTCCTTACGGAAATGCATTGCAATGCCATTAATCTGTTCCAGCCTTCCCAAAAAGAGAATCTGTATTTTTTTATGTATTTTCAGGTCAGAAAAAGATATTTATAAATGATAATTATTGCACAGAAACCTGATAAAACATAACAAAAGATAATACAAATAGATGAATTATTCTTATAGAGCATATTTATCTTGGAGAGTGCATTCTATGGAATGTTACCCTACCGCATCAGCTGGAGTATACAAATATAGCCACACACAAAAGACATTTTTTATGTAAGAGGGAGAACTACCAAGGGCAAAAAATTGAATATTAGAAAAAAAGGCCCTCTTGAATTGTAGTCTCCATAAAAGAATCAAAAGAATTAATCAAAATTCAGGGACAAATGTCTCAACACCTCTCTCTTAAAAGAAGTTAAGTTGTTGGAAGATCGAAATATATAAGGAGGCAGGGAGTTTACCAGTGAAAGGTATGAATGATTGAGAATACTGGTTAACTCTTGTATTAGCAGGTTGGACAGAATAGGGGTGACAGGAAGAAGAAAGCCTTATGCAGTGAGGCCGTAGGAGGAGGGGAGGCATGCAGTAAGCAAGATCAGTAGAACAGTTGACATGAAAATAGTGATAAAAGATAGAAGGGGATGCAACATTTCAGCATTGAGAAAGAGCCTGAAGACAGTCAGTCAGAGGAGGGGAGTTGGTGTGACGAAAAGCTGTTGATTCCACCCTATCTAATAAAGTTGTATGAGTGGAACCTAAACCCTCTCCCAAACATGCGAAGAGTACTCCATACAAGGACGGATAAGGCCCTTGTACAGAGTTAGCATTTGAAGGGGTGAGAAAAATTGGCGGAGATGCCACAGAATGCCTAACTTCATAGAAGCTGTTTTTACAAGAGATGAGATGTGAAGTTTCCAGTTAAGATTATGAGTAAAGGACAGACCGAAAATATTTAGTGTGGAAGAGGGAGACAGTTGAGTGTCAGTGAAGAAGAGGGGATAGTTGTCTGAAAGGTTGTGTTGAGTTGATAGATGGAGGAATTGAGTTTTTGAGGCATTGAACACTACTAAGTTTTCTCTGCCCGATCAGATATCATAGAAAGATCAGAAGTCAGGCGTTTTGTCGTGTCCCTGCATGATCTGTTGATTTTCTGAAGGGTTGGACGTCTCTGAAAGGATGTGGAAAGACGTAGGGTGGTATCATCAGCATAGGAGTGGATAGGGCAAGAAGTTTAGTGAAGAAGTTCGTTAATGAATAAAAGAAAGAGAGTGGGTAACAGGACAAAACCCTGAGGAACACCACTGTTAATAGATTTAGGAGAAGAACAGTGGCCGTCTACCACAGCTGTAATAGAATGGTCGGAAAGAAAATCATCAGTAGAGCGACCTTGACAGAAGCCATACTGGTGATCAGATAGAAGACTGCGAAGTGACAGATGCTTAAGAATCTTCCTATTTAGGATAGATTCAAAATCTTTAGACAAGCAAGAGATTAAAGCTATAGGATGGTAGTTTGAGAGATTAGAATGGTCACCCCTTTTAGGAACAGGCTGAATGTAGGCAAACTTCCAGCAGGAAGGAAAGGTAGAAGTCGATAGGCATAGTTAAAAGAGTTTGGCTGGGCATGGTGCAAGCACAGAAGCACAGTTTTTGAGAACAATAGGAGGGACCCCATCAGGTCTATAAGCCTTCCGAGGGTTTAGACCAAATAGGACATGGAAAACATCATTATGAAGAATTTTTATTGAAGACATGAAATAGTCAGAGGGAGGAGGAGAGGGACAAGCCCAGAATCATCCAAAGTGGAGTTGTTAGCAAAGGTTTGAGAGAAGAGTTCAGCTTTAGAGACAGATGAGATGGCAGTGGTGCCATCAGGATGAAATAAAGGAGGGAAAGATGAAGAAGTAAAGTTATTTGAGATGTTTTTGGCCAGATGCCAGAAGTCACGAGGGAGTTTGAGTTTGAAAGATTTTGACATTTTCTATTTATGAAGGAGTGTTTGGCAAGTTGAAGAACAGACTTGGCATGATTCTGGGCAGAAATATAAAGTGCATGAGATTCAGGAGATGGAAGGCTCAAGTACCTTTTGTGGGCAACCTCTCTATCATGTATAGCACGAGAACAGGCTGTGTTAAACCAAGGTTTAGAAGGTTTAGGTTGAGAAAAAAGAATGAGGAATGTACACCTCCATGCCAGACACTATCACCTCTGTTATGTGTTCAGCACACAGAGATGGGTCTCTGACACAGAAACAGTAATCATTCTAGGGAAAATCAGCATAATACCTCCTCAGGTCCCCCCCAACTGGCAGAGGCAAAATGCCAGAGGCACCTCTGCTTAGGGGGATCCTGGTGAGGGATTGGAGAAATAGGACAAGATACAAAAATGAGATTGTGATTGGAGGAGCCCAATGGAGAAGATAGGGTGACAGCATAAGCAGAAGGATTAGAGGTAAGGAAGAGATAAAGAATGTTAGGTGTATCTCCAAGATGGTCAGGGTGTTGCACCAGTTGCTCTAGGTCATGGAAGATAGCAAAGTTGAAGGCTGATTTACTAGGATGGTCAATGAAGGAAGAGGAAAGCCAAAGCTGGTGGTGAACATTGAAATCTCCAAGAATGGAGATCTCTGTGAAAGGGTGGAGGGACAGAATGTGCTCCACTTCGGAAGTTAAATAGTGAAAGAATTTGCTATAGTCAGAGGAGTTAGGGGAGATATAAACAGCACAGATGAATTTAGTTCGAGAGTGACTGTTGAGTCTAAGCCAGATGGTGGAAAACTCAGAAAACTCAAGAGCGTGGGCACGAGAGCAAGTTAAGTTGTATAGAGAAAGTAGGAGGGAACAGAGAAGGGGCTACTGTCAGTTGCCTCAGACATCTGTGTTTCAGTGAGAAAAAGAAGATAAGGTTTAGTAGAGGAGAGATGGTGTTCCACAGACTGAAAATTGATCTAAGACTGTGAATGTTGCATAAGTTAATGAAGTTTTTTTTTTTTTTTTTTTTTTTTTTTTTTTTTGGTAAGGCCTATAACGCCTGTAGACACACTTGAAGAGTTTATGGGAGGCGTTGTTCAGCTTCCACCCATTAGTGGCGCAGGCAATTTTATTTATAGTGGTACCCATATTAGGGCCCATATCACCACCCAAGCTCATCTTGAGTGTAAGCACCTAGAACCTGGGTATCATGGTGATATGTAGATAATTTTAAACCACTCGACAAATGGCAAAGTGTTTTAAGGCTGTACGTGGTGGGATTTGAACCTACGCGTGGACGTCTGTCCGATCCCACACTCATCACCTTATCCACTACACCACCGAGATGTGTCAAGACATTTTAGGTCACTAACGAGACGGCAATCCAACCTGGGGACATTTCTTGTCCCATCCCCAGAATGGGACTCTGAGGTTAGGTTTGGAGTCACCATTATTTAAATTTTTCATTTTAAGTGAAGGGTGTATGTGTGATATGTGTATGTAGTTTTATGAGAAGTAGGAGAGTTGTCTTTAGAGAGTTGGCTGTAACTGCCCCCTTGAATTGTGTGACACAAAGAGAAATGCTCAGCGAGATCACAACTAGCTTAAAGGGAAGGTTCACAGCACCCGCTGAACTAGTGCTATTAGACCTTGTTGGGAGTAAATTATCGTTTCGGTAGGTGTCTACTTCTTCCTCCTATATTTTGGTGTTCTAATAATCACAGAAGAGCTCGTTGATGTTCCTGGAAACATTATTCATTGAATAAATGAAGTTTTAAGTAGGAGAGAGAGAGAGAGAGAGAGAGAGAGAGAGAGAGAGAGAGAGAGAGAGAGAGAGAGAGAGAGAGAGAGAGAGAGAGAGAGAGAGAGAGGGGAAGGGGGGGAATAGAGGCTGCACCACTGCAGCCATAAAGGTTTGTTTACATTTTCCCTCTTGATGATGTGTCGATGGAAGAGATAGGCGGAGATGGAAGAAATTTGTTTTGCCTTTTCAGTTATGTACACATGCATACTTTATCTATACAGTAAGGCCCCGCACTTGGCAAATCAATTAGTCTGGCGAAATTACCGCCAAATGTAAATTTCACCAAGCATGAGTTCTTTATACCATATAAATTGCCTGAAAATGCCTCAATCAATCTTTGGTCATTGCCAGAGTCCCTCTTTTGACCCCTAAAATACCATCTTTTGAGCTGAAATAAAATCTTTTGCCTTCACATATTAGAACACATGTACAAAACAGACCACTAAATAATAAATAAAGCTAATAAGACATGATTTAAAGGCTGTAACTCCCGTTTTTCCACCCGTTTCCCTTGCCCACTTTCGTCCTTGCCGCCACCACCATTGTCCCTACCCCCACCAGTACCACCTGTTGTGCTGGTGGAGGCCATTTTGGCAGTAAATCACCAGAATTCATTCCCAAGCTACCAGAACAGGGCAGCACAAATAAAATGGCTGAAGGGGACTCTCACTTTGCTTTCTGTCAGGTTTAGAGAGAGGTCTGACATCATCAGGGAGCTGCATGGTTCGCCGTGCGGCTGCCAGGGTACTGCCAAGTTTGAATTCAAATCGCCAAGCGTGCACTTGGTGCACTACTGCCAAAGGTGAATTTTGCCAAGCTGAGATTCACCAAATGCAGGGACATACTGTACATGAAAATATATAAAATAAATGTAGAAGTTTATTTCATGTTCATACCTTGGAGACAGACATCTTCAACTGATGGTGGTGAATGGTGTAGGAGGAAGAGAAGGAGGAATGGATGCAGGCATCATTCACACGTAAATATTAAATGTAAATTAAAACTGCATATTCTTTAGACAAAAAAAAGGTAAGTAAGTAGTGTAAAAATGATGAAAGAACAATCACAGTACATGAGATCTGCAGGAAACATGTAGATGTTAGCTCAGCTGAGGCTGGACTGATGCACCGAGCCACCGACTATAGCAGCAACATCTCCAAGCATGACTCGTATCTCAAAATTTTGCTGGTATATCAAAATAGAAAACTGATCAAATCATGGCTCATATCTCAAAAAACTTATATATCAAGCAGTTCGTATCTTAGGTACCACTGTATTTCCATAGTGGAGAGAGAGAGAGAGAGAGAGCGGTCGCACGCATGTGCCACCTCTGTGTCAGGTATCTCCCCATCCTCACCCCGCCCAGGTATGGTGCCAGGAGCTGTTTTCTGTTGCCAAGTTAAGAGTTTATAAGTCAATGTTGATTCCAGAATTGCCACAGACACCCATTACTCCTGAGATTTTCTATATCAATCTTCTATGCCAGTATTCTGGCTGCTGCAAGGCTTTCAGTGTCATGGACATTGATCCCCCAAATCACATACAGGCAACTCTCACTTTACACAATAGATGCGTTCCAAGAGGCATCGCGTATATCAAAATTCGCATAAAACAAACATGTAATTTTCATAAGAAACAATAGATAATAGGGGTGATACGAGATGTGGTCCAAAAAAATTCGTACAAAATACTCTTATTTATTTGGCAAAATTAACATGTTTTTATTATTTACCATTCTAAATACTAGAAGTGTATTTAAAGTAAAGGGAAAAGCAAGAAATAATAAGAGAAAGCAAAAAATAATAAGAGAAAACAACAAAACAAAGAATACGTAAACAAAACATTCACTGCGTCACTGCCTTCACCACTCACACCACAGTCAGTCACCATCTCCCTCTGAGCTTTACCACTTTATCAAAAATCCACTTATCAAAAATAACCCCACATGCAGATGATGATGAAGGACGTTTTGGAGCCATCTTGGTGAATTATAGGCAGATTGAAGAGATTCCGTCTGTAGTCACTGCTGGCAGACTGCAAATGAGGTATAAGAAGAGCGGGAGCTGGATCCAAGATTCTTTAACAACATCAGAGCAACCTCCTGCCGCAAAATGTCATCCATGAATGCTTGGAGGGACGGTAATGAGGTTGCTATCAGGTTGCTCTGAGGTTGCTTGGAACACCACCTCTGGAGGTGGTGTTATTGTCTTATATATGCATTTATGTTCACAAAACAACATTTCCATTAGCTTTTTGCAAACTTTACCCCCAAGTAAGGATTGTTTTGTAATGCATAGAGTGAAATCTTACATGGAATACCAAAAAATAAAGCAGAGATGAGATCGGCCACAGACAAGGCGGAGACTCGCTGCGCATCTGCCTCATCTGTGATCGATCTCATCTCTGCTTTATTTTTTGGTGTTCCATGTAAGATTTCACTTTATGCATTACAAAACAATCCTTTCTTGGGGGCAAAGTTTGTAAAAAGTTAATAGAAATGTTGTTTTGTGAACATAAATGCATATATAAGACAGTAATACCACCTCGAGAGGTGGTGTTCCCAGCAACCTCAGAGCAACCTGATAGCAACCTCATTAGCGTCCCTCCAAGCATTCATGGATGCCATTTCATGACAGGAGGTTGCTGTGACGTTATTAAAGAATCTTGGATCAAGCTTCATCATCATCTGCATGTGGGGTTATTTTTGATAAGTGGATTTTTAATAAAGTGGTAAAGCTCAGAGGAAGATGGTGACTGACTGTGGTGTGAGTGGTGAAGGCAGTGATGCGGTGAGTGTTTTGTTTACATATTCTTTGTTTTGTTGTTTTCTCTTATTATTTTTTGCTTTCTCTTATTATTTCTTGCTTTTCCCTTTACTTTAAATACACTTCTAGTATTTAGAATGGTAAATAATAAAAACATGTTAATTTTGCCAAATAAATAAGAGTATTTTGTACGAATTTTTTGGACCACATCCCATATCCCCCCTATTATCTATTGTTTCTTATGAAAATTACATGTTTGTTTTATGCAAATTGTGATATACGCAATGCCTCTTGGAACGCATCTATCGCGTAAATCGAGAGTTACCTATATATATATATATATATATATATATATATATATATATATATATATATATATATATATATATATATATATATATATATATATATATATATATATATATATATATATATATATATATATATATATATATATATATATATATATATATATGTATATATACAGGCAACCCCGTTTAACGAAGGTTCACACAACGAAATTTCGCTATAACGAAGGTTTCATTTTACTACCATCTGCTCGTTTAAAGAACACCAAACTCGCTTTAACGAAGTTTTATCCAGGTAATTTTTTCCAAATTTGAAAGCCCCACTGTATCATGCAAGCTGACAGGCTTTTGAATACATCAGGAGCTGCTGGTACTAAGGCCTGCCTCAGGAGAAATCCTGAGACACCTGTAGAATAAAGATCAAGATCAAGCCTCTCGTGGACAACACAGGCTCTGCCGATACAAAGGCCTGACTCAGAAGAAATTCTGTGTCACCTGTAGCATCAAGATCAAGATCAAGATCACACGCACCACTCACTGCCCAGTCAAAACATAACAGCGTCACCAGCAGCTCATCTTCCTTAGTTCAACTTACCACCAAAACCCCCCTGCAATGTGGCCTAACGTTCCTAAGAAGACCAGGAAGTGTCTTACTCTCGAAGTGAAGCTGGGTATTATTCACAGACAAGAGAAAGGCCAGAAAACTAATAACATTGCTTCCCACCATGGCTTGACTCCATCTACTGTCTACTATTTTCAAGTCAAGAGACTCTATTAAGAAGGCTAGTGAGACCTCATCTTCCTTGCAAGCTAAAAGAACCACCTGAACTCGTGACTCTACAATGGATAAAATGGAAAGCCTTGTGGAAATGTGGTACATAAGTTTTGTATGCAGTACCATGATGCGCACTTTGTTTACATTCCACAGGTTGCCGGTTAGTGTATTTCCGTTTCACTCTCCCTCCCTTCATAAAGTTAAGATCATCAACATTATAAAGTTACGTACATACATACATTAGTGTACATTATAATGACTTAAATTAAACTACCTAAATGTTTAACTTCATAATTTTTACTTTCATTAAACCTTTTACTGTACTATGATGCACTCTCACTTTGCTTACTCTCAATGGAAGTTCAAATCAGGGGTTAAACTTGTTATAATCGGTTCGCTTAACGAAGTTTCGCTTAACGAAGTGTTTTTTAAGAACGTAACCCCTTCGTTAAACAGGGGTTGCCTGTATATATATATATATATATATATATATATATACAGTGGGCGCAAAAATAAAGTTTACCCTATGCTTTTTTGGGTTATAAAACACGAAAATAGGTTTAAAGTTCGTTATATTGTGTCCTTATTGATACAATTAGTACTTTGTCATGTTCCCTCGAGTTTTGAGCACCTGTTCGATCCGCTTTGGCATAGATATTGCTAAATTTTCTAAGTATGAGACGTCCATTGTCACCCACATCTTCTTCAGAGCCTCCTTCAGGGGGACGATTGATGTTGGGCGCGACTTGGCTAGGTCGTTTTTCATCTTGTTCCAGGCGTTCTCAATGGGGTTTAAGTCAGGGGAGTTACCTGGCCAGTCCAAAACCTTGATGTTTTGCTCATCAAGGAATTGTTTTACTGCTCGGGACTTGTGTGCGGGGCTCCGTCGTGCATGAAAAATTCCGTACCGTGAATTTCATATGCGGGAGCAGGTGTTCCTTCAAAACATCGATGTAATTGGCTCCCTTCATGGTTACGTTCTTTGGAAGGAAGTAGAGACCTCCCCTGCCCCTCTTCCCACTGAAACAGGCCCATACCATGACGCTATCTGGGTGTTTAACTGTCTTGACCGTGTAGTGGGCGTCATATCTGCTCACGGTGCTGGGCCGCCTTACCAAGCTTGAGCCACCCCTGACGAGCCGAAACGTGCTCTTGTCACTCCACATCACACTTTTCCATTGCTCAGGTGTCCAGTCACGGTATTGCTTGGCAAACTGCAGTCTCTTCTTCCTCATGGTGTCTGTGAGAAGCGGCTTCTTGGCAGCACGGCGGCAGGGCAGGCCGAGGTCTTTTTGCAAGCGGTGTTGCAACGTACGGACAGCGACATCTTGGAGCAGGTCTGGGTGTTTTTTCTTCAATTCTGCTGCTGTAATGGATGGATTTTGCTTCAGCTCTCTCACCAACATCTTGTCAGTCCTCTCTGAAGTTTTCTCTTGCGCCCACATCCCAGTTTGCGAGGTGGTAACGTGCCGGTAGGCAGGGACGCAGCGGACTTTTTAAGCTTGAAGAGGGACACTCTGCTGACATTTAATTCGGCAGCAACGTGCTTCACCGGCATTCCCTGCTCTATTAGGGCAAGGGCCCGGGCCTTTTCTTCCATTGTAAGCTTCTTCCGACCCATTGTGATGCTGTGGTAGTGTTTGGTGTGGTTTTGTGTTTGGTGCGTGGGCGGGAAAGTGAGGGCCCGTGGGGCAGTGCATCATAGGTGTGCTCTCCTTCAGCTCTGAGAGCGCACTAACTGACTCAAGTGTCAGAAGTGGTGTGTAAGGTGGCGGAGGGGAAGCACGCGTCATATCACGCTCCTCCCACCACTCACATCGCGGGTAATTCAAATACAAAGTGGCCGGCGAATTATGCGTTAACTTTATTTTCGCGTTACAGGGGTAAACTTTATTTTTGCGCCCACTGTATATATATATATATATATATATATATATATATATATATAGTAAGCCCCCACATTTAGCGATCCTATTGGTCTGCCGAAACCATCGCTAAATTGAAATTTTGCCAAATTTGAATACTACTTTAAATAGGGAAAAATACCTATCAGTCTACAGTAAGCCCCCACATTTAGTGATCCTATTAGTCTGCCGAAACCAACACTAAATTGAAATTTCGCCAAATTTGAATACTACTTTAAATAGGGAAAAATACCTATTAGTCTTTCGTCCGCCCAAAGTCCCTATTTCGAGTCCCCATTTACAGCTGCAGCATCGCCACCTTCACGAGAATCAGCACCCCCTGAACCACTAGTGGAGGCCATGGTGATAGCGAAACTCGCTAAAACAGCGAGGATGGGAACACAAAAAATTAGTTCACATGCTGGATTAACATACACAATAGCTCAAGTGTTGAGCGGGAATGCCGGAGGCACTGTGGGGCTGACGTCACAGCCAAACAGACATGTGATTGGCTCAGAGCGAGAGGGAGGCGGAACAATTGGCTCAGAGCGAGCAGGAGGCGGAACAGTGTAGCGCGGTACATTCGCTAAATATGAGAGAAAATCGCTAAACTTGAGGGCTTGGCCTTTTTCCAGACAGTCGCTAAATAAGGGTTTCGCTAAGCTAGATTTCGCTAAATTCGGGGCCTTATTGTATATATATATATATATATATATATATATATATATATATATATAGATAGATAGATAGATAGATAGATAGATAATCATCAGCTTTCCAGTTAATCCTCATTACAACTCTCTTACACTTTGCCATTTTATTTCATGAAATGTTATTCATGGAAACTAAAAATGGAATCCAGCTTGGTTTGAAAGAGTGATTTTGTTTATATATTTATTTGCTCTTTATATATATATATATATATATATATATATATATATATATATATATATATATATATATATATATATATATATATCCTTTTTTTATGTATTGGTGGTTTCATTTGGTTTCAGGCGGGACACATGAGTCGGTCAGTGTTGGAAGGAAACGAAGCCATGCTGAATCCCTGCTTCCTGTCAAGCCAATGAAGGAACATGTCCTGCCCATCACCCCACCCCTCAAGAAACCAGTAATTCTTAACTCTGTTTTGTTTTTAAAGATCTTGTAGTTTTGGTGGTAAAATTAGATTGAGGTTATGAGCTACATTGACAAAAATTTTAATTGTGGGATAGTAAAGTAACTCATAAATAATTTTCAGCTTTCACTGTATAATGAATATGTTGAGAGTTCCATTATTGAAGAATGCTTGGTGTAATTATTTAAATTTGTTGTAATTTTCATTTAATGTAATCTTAGATTTTGAATGATATTTGAGTGACAACATAACTTTATTTTCTTGGTCATGTATAAGTCTAAGTGTGACTTTCTAGTATTCATGTGTGCCATATTTCTGAAGTTTAGATGAAATTCATAGAATATGGGATTTAAAGTTTTCATTATATAATAAAGATAACTGAGTATATTTTCTCATGTGGTTAGGTGTCAGTGTTGTATTCCTGGTGTGTTCAAGGAAATTTGTTTTATATCACAGTCATGAGATCATGCCACAGGATGTTTTAGGCTCAAGGACAATACAGAGCTGTATGACATGTATAATTTTGACTTAGGATGATCACATCTTTGGCCAGTGATCAGTGTGATATGAGGGTGCAAAATTGTTATATTGTGGCTTGTAATGAAGCAGTGTGAAATAACATTACTTTTGATCATCAAATACAGGTTTTTCTCATTTTACAATTGGGTTATGTTCCTGAAAACTAGATTGAATAACAAATGATCAAGTAGCGAACTTAAGGTTCAGTAGAATTTAATTTAATGGGAGAGTAACCTAGACCTAGCTTGTATTGAGAGATAGAGAACACTTATCCAGTTCACCCAAAGAGGTAGTGTTATAGGTTCATCATTTTTTTTTTCATACAGTGGTTTCCCCTATAGGCCTATATCCACTGGCAAGAGGAGAAAAATGAGCTTCAGATAAGTTAGCAGGTGCCACTTAAGGCCTGTCCAGACGAAGGGCAGTTGCCCGCCGTGCAAACAGTGTTACCATATCATACTAAGCAGCGGAATGACGTCATAAGCACAGAAACGAAGGAAACACATCTGGCAACAAACAGTGTTACCAGATGTGTTCCAGTCCCTACTCTGTTCACCGGGCAAAGACTGGCGGACGAACTTCTTGTGTCCACACTAGGGGCAGTTGCTCGCTGGGCACAACCCATTGATCGTATATTCCTCGCTTGTTTAGCAGGGTTTTGCAACATGGTTAGCACGCTCTCTATACTATTCTATACTATATGAGTGCCAACCATCACACCAGCAGGCATTACTTCGACCACGGGCAAGAGCAGTTGGATCTCTGCCCGTGGTTTTCTCGCTTCTGACGTCATGTTCGCTCCCACCATCAGAACAGTTAAAGCAGTATGATATCTGGTAACAGTGTTTGCATGGCGGGCAACTGCCCCTCGTCTGGACGGGGCTTTAGTGGCAAGTCTATTCATCAATCCACAGCTTCAAGGGGAAAATTTTTTTCTTGTGATGTGGTATTGTTTTTTTGCCTCTCCTATCCTTATTTTTTCACCTAATTGAATAACATTAATACACAATGTGTATTAACATGTATTGCTTTTATACCGCAAATATAATATAGATACCTCAGGTAGTTTTTGTGCAAAAATGATTTTTTGGCCGTTTCAAAATCATGATATAAAATCATAACTAATAATGATATGGTAATATCCTCTTGATCAGAGGTAATAGACATACCAACCAACATATCGGCGTATATGTAAACTAAATTATAACAGTTTCAGCGCACTACAAAATAATATTTTTTTATTCAATATTATTTTTCTGTGAACATCCTCTATACACTCATGTAACTCACTCCAACACACACTAAATACAAATATTTATTCACATGATACTTTGACATCTCCTTGGAGGTTGGTAATGGTATACCAACACAAGGTGAGTTCTCCCTTGTCTGGTAGGCTTCTAGCTCCTGGTTCGGTTTTTATCATATTGATATGACTTTATAACATATCAGTATGACTTTATAACGTATAATGGATATATCTATAACCATTATAAAATAATATATTCTATGGTTGTTACTGGAGCCAGCCAATCTCATTGTGGCCAGGTAGAACCTATTTTGAAGTTCCTACTCATTATTTCTGAGGTAACTTTCCACACTCACACTTCATAAGATTGACCAATTTTTATAACCTTTCCACTGATATCACTACCAGAGAACCATCATCACTTGTTTGGTAGACCAGCCTCTCCTCCTGTGGTAATAGGCTATGCCTATAGCTTGCTCAAGACACGTTATTTTTTATGTGGAGATTGGAGGAAGACGAAGCTGGTGATTCACATGTCTCCTCAGTCCTCCACCTTTTTGAGGCTCTCTGGTAACTTATTTCACTCTTTACTTTTCTTTTAGCATTTACGTGTGGCATTGTCAGTTTTAAGAGAGAGAAAAAAAAAGAAATGTGCAACAAGTAGATGGAGCACTGGGGGGGTGAACATGGTAACACGACTGGGTTTCCCTTCAACACAGGCTCCTCCAAACCTATTGTACTGCTTCATCAGAAGACAAATTAAAAAAACAGTAAAAAAAAAAAAAAAAATTGCAAGAAAATCAAAGCCTAAGAGATAAAGGGGGTATGGCAGGAGCTCAATCCTTTAAACCACCATAGTCAGGTGAGAAATGTGTCTTGCGCCTGGAAAACACTTGCCACAGCTCGGGATGAGAGTGACGATGTTAGATGCCAAATATCTTATTTTCAAGAATTTTCGACCAAATCCACTGAATTTTTCCCCTTAAGAGTCTCTCCATTTCCTCCATTATTGGGTCTTGCTTCCTCGTTAATGTCTTTGTTATTAATGTAAAACTGTCTCACCTGCTTTTTTCACAATTGCTGCTTGTTTGATGACTGTGGAGACAGTGTTGTAGTTCATGAATAATAGTGTGTAGCTTGCTGGTGTTTGCTTCATCCAGAGCCGTAGACACAGTATCTAACGTAATATGGCAGTCCAAAGAATTATCTCACATAATCTCGTGGCTCATGAGATTTGCCTCACCAGCAAAGCATCTTGGAAATAATATTAATGTTCAACCCACATGAAGAAAATTAGAAAATAAGAACTTTATTATAAATGTGGAACACTAGAAAAAAATTACTTTTAAGATGCTTTGTTGGTATGGCAAGTTTCAGGAGTCACAAGATTCCACAAGATGTTTGTTTTTGCTGCCATATTTACTAATGGCATCATCACAACTGATCATAGCACAGAGGATTCTCATCTATTTAAGGACACCTTGTGGTGCATGATAAATGTCATCAGTTAGATGCCATTACTATAGCAACAACGATCCTTTGTTTATTCCAGTTGAGAGGTGTACATAAGGATTTGATAGAGGATATGTGCTACAGGGAGTGCAGGATGTGTCATGAGTTGCTCTCAAGTGCAGCCCTGGGGTCCAGGAATGGATTATCTAATTTACATTGATTTATTATTTTTAACACTTAAAGTGTGGGTGTCGACAATAGTCGACAGTCGGTCCAAAAGTTTAAACCACGGGTGTCAGCAATAGTCGACACAGCATTTTTTTTTGGTCTAGTGTGCTGTCAAATTTGATTTGTTCGTCCTAAAATAGATTAGGGATATTGTTTTTTTTTTTTTAAACAATACTCAACAATGCTCCCTTGACCACATTTATGCTAAATTATGCCTTGTGCTTGATAAGAGAAGATGTCTGCTACACAATCATGGCCCTTTGACTTTTACACCTATGAAGGACTACAGGAGGACCTTGAATGATACTGAAATTGAAAGAGAACTTAATAAGATAGTCCCAAACACCATCATGGATGGCAATATAGATACCAAACTGAGTGACTACAGTGAAAGTGATGAAATGGGATTAGAGTCCATTATTAGTGACAGCAGTACTACTAATGCATCTACAGAACCTGCTTATAAGGGAAAGGAGAAAGATCCTTTTAGTAAAAAATTAACAGTTCTATGGCAAGGGTAAGTAAGCTAAGGAAGGTAGCATCAGATTCACCTCCTCTGACTGCCAGTGGTACCAACATTACATCAACCACCACACCCCTCTTTCTCTCTGGTTTTATAAAAACAAATTTCATCCATTATACCATCATCATGTTTATACCCAACTACTACACTAAGGGAGAAGAACATGAACAAGAGAAAATAGGCAGCACGTCATGCACGTGTTTATGAAAGAAAAGAATCTTATAACATATCTGCTGACAACACCAGAACTATCTCATACCCCATTATTGTAACTAACAAGATGGGTAAATATCTTACCAACACTGCTACATCCTCCTCATTTCACATTACTAAGGAAAAGTCACACAACACTTCCTCAGATGTGTCTGGGAAACGAAAGAAATCAGAAAATGAACAAGGGAGGAAGTGTTTTAGAAAGGCTGCAAGGTCGGTAGCAGTTCCTGCCACAGCATCTATCCACCCCTTACTCTATCATTGCTCAACCCTCTACAGTGCCTTGTGGTACATTTGTCTGGAATGATGGCAGCAACTTTATTCCAGACATGAATCTAGATGCTGAGGAAACAGTTCTTTGTGAAGGCAATGTAAATGTTATTTAGTTTTTCCTGTAGTGAGCATTTGGTGTGGCAGGCGTAGCCTAGCGACGCCAGAGGCATTGTTCACAACAGAGCATGTTACACAACGGGCAATTCATTGTAATTTGTGAAAGTTCCTTTGTGTGCTCCACACAGGTAAAAGTACTATTGTTTCTTTTATTTTCTCCTTTTCTTGTCATTCTCTTTAACTGTAGCATTCTGACAAATACAGTTGAGACTCAATACTCGAACTTAATTAGTTTCAAATAGCTGTTCGAGTATTAAAATGTTTGGCTATTATTGATGCCTATAAATCAAGTTTATAAAAATTTTATTTTATTTATTTTTTATTTATTTATTTTTTTACATACCGTAAGGGTATATGCACAGAGAAAGCAGGTTTGCCCACACGGGCAAGCACCGCTGACCAGCTCCAAGAATGAAACCATATAAACAAGTGAAGGTGTGCACAGAGGAAGCAGGTTCGAGTGGGTCTGTGCCAGCAGCCTGCTTCAACTCGCATTCAGATTTGCTCAGTTCATTCTTGCCTGCTCAACCTGTGCGGGTAGACGCTATTGAATGGAGAGCAGGATGGATGTTGAGCTCCTGATATGCAAAATATATGAGAGAGTGTGTGTGAAATAAGTAGAATAAGCACCACCAGTAATGTGGTGGATAGGCTGTGGCCTGAAATCAGCCAGGAATTGAAGTGTTAAGGTATACAATTATTATTATTATTATTATTATTATTATTATTATTAATGATTATAAGTAATTAATTATATTTTTGATAATAATGGTAATAATAATAATAATAATAATAATAATAATAATAATGATAATACTAATAACAGAAATAATGATAATAGTGATGATAATAATAATAATTATTATTATTATTATTATTATTATTATTATTATTATTATTTCTATTATTATTATTATCATTGTTATTGTTTTTATTTGTAATATCATTTTAATAATTATTTTTTATTATTGTTATAATTATTATTTCATTACTACTACTACTACTACTACTACTACTACTACTGTTATTATTATTATTATTATAATTATTATTATTATTATTGTTACAGTAAGCCCCCACACTTGGCGAATTAATTAGTTTGGCGAAACTACCGCCAAATGCGAATTTCGCCAAACACGAGTTCTTTATACCAAATAAATTGTTTAAAAAATGCCTCAGTCAGTCTTTGGTCATTGCCAAAGTCCCTCTTTTGACTCCTAAAATATCATCTTTTGAGCATAAATGAAATCTTTTCCCTTCGCATATTATAAGACATGTACAAAACAGACCAATAAACAATAAATAAAACTAATAAGACATGATATAAAGGCTGTAACTCCCGTTTTTCCACCCGTTTCCCTTCCCCACTTTCGTCCTTGCTGCCACCACCATTGTCCTTACCCCCATCCGGTACCACCTGTTGCGCTGGTGGAGGCCATGTTGGCAGTAAATCACCAGAATTCATTCCCACGCTAGCAGAACAGAGGGTAGCACAAACAAAATGGCTTAAGGGGACTCTCGCACTGCGTTCTGATAAGTTTAGAAAGAGAGCTGATGTCACCGGGGAGCCGTGTGGTTCGCCATGCGGCCAGCAGGGGAATTTGAATTCAAACCACGAAGTGTGCACTCGGTGGTCTGTGGCCACCCTACTGCCAAAAATTAATTTCGCCAAGCTGAGATTCGCCAAATGTGGGGGCTTACTGTATTATTATTATTAGTAGTAGTAGTATTAGTATTAGTATTATTATTATCATCATCATCATCATCATCATCATCATCATTATTGTTATCATCATCATCATCATCATCATCACCACCACCACCACCACCACCACCACCACCACCACCACCACCACCACCACCACCATCATCACCATCATCATCATCATCATCATCATCATCATCATCATCATCATCATCACTATCATTATGACAGATACTGCTTCTATCCAAGCGGGTCGGAGCTGGTTACCCGTGTCCTTTGTGAACACCTTATCACACTGGTTTCCGGCTACGACCTGCGCTGGTAACCTGCTTTCTTTGTGCACGTACCCTAAGTGAAGGTTGGTAATGGATAACTTAGTACAGGAGGAGAAAAGGGTGGGGAGGAAGAGGGAGGTCGCTGGAGGAAAGTCACCATCCATGAAAAAGTCTTTGTAATTTTTCTCCTGGTGTGATTCCTTTGAATCCACTAATGGAGTGCTGTGGCTCACTAACACTTGCACTCTCACCAGATTCCTTATATTCATCATTAATAAGCCTCTTTGGTTCCATCGTAAGTTTCTATATGAAAAACTGCCAGAATGCAGAAGAATGTTGTTTTCTCAACACTGCGGCAGGGCTAGGGATGCGCACCAGCAACCAGTGTACCAGTATTATGGTATTACTGGTATTACCAGTAATATGGTATCAGAATGGTACAGTGGCGGCTGCGAGAAGGGAGATGACAGAGCTTTATATACGACCAAATGTGCGGCCATTTGATTACCAGATATTTTCAACACTAATAAGCCTTTGGTGTTAATGTAAGTTTATAAATGAAAAACTACAGATAGAATGCAGGAGAATGTTATCCTGATGACTGCAGCCCCACAAGTCACAACTGGCGGACAGAGGAGAGGAAGAGGCCTGAGCCTTTGTTTACATCTACATCTGTAGACGTTCAACTATAAGGTATTTTTTTGGTATTAAATCAAACTTTCACATTCGAGTATTTAGACATTCGAGTAACGAGTCTCTGTTGTATTAGCTTTACGCTAAGCTTAGCAGGTAACGCTAACCACTGATTTCCAGAAATAAGTTGAGTTTAGGGATGTTTTTCTCATAAACCATATGAAAGTGATAAAATTATGGTAAATCTATAGAACAGCAACTCCTTACATATTCTTTACTATTACCCCCCTTCCCCCCAACAAGCTTGGGGGGAATCCTGGGGAGCCAAAAGAGGTGAGATATGGCAATCCAAAAAAATCTAAGGACAAAAACCTAACCTAATGTAACCTAACCTAACCGGGGGGGCTGTGCCCCCGTACCCCCCCCTATAACATAAACGTAACCTAACGTAGCTGGGGGGGGCGCCACTCCCTTGGACACCCCCCCCTGCAACACTAACCTAACCCTAACATAAACCTAACCTACCGTATCCTTGCTTTGGGGCAGCTTCCCTCCCCCCACACTGGTTCTCTTATAGCTTCACACAATATGCCCTACCTCTACCAATACCCCTCCTCACAATACCTTAACAAAAGGATGAAGGTCCTAGCTGATCCTCTTCTTGATTGTACACTGACTTGCATCGCAGAGAGATGATTTCCCAGGAGAAGAGGAAAGTAGAGGGAGAAACATACATACCTGGAGGTGCCAATCTTGATTAGGACCAAAAAATCTACTTGGAGAGAATTGTCGTGAAGTGGTTTCTCAACATACAGTCAGCAACTTGAGAAACTCTTATCTTGACAGCTCAATAGTTCACAAAACTAGGTGTATGAAACAGCCCATGTACATGATGATTCCCAGGAAAACCATAAGTTCCTCTTCATTCATGTTGAAGTTACTGGCCACATGCAATGTGTTCTCTCACTTCAAAAGTGAAGAAATGAGTGAAGTACTCATACAGCTGCCACAGGAAGTAAGGACAATGCATATCTTTTGGGGCAATCATACTGACCTTGTTGCCCATAAAACATTCTCATAGTAAACTGAAAAGAAAATAGGAAAATAATAAAATCCACATATAACATTTTGCTTACACAAAAAAAGTTACCAGTATACAACAATACTGTAATTGTGCACAAATAGATTTAAAGCTGAATGTGTACTACATTTATAGGGATAGGGGTCTAATTTCTATAAAACATCAATGCAATCACTTATTTTATATCACTGGACACTCCCATTAATGACCATGAAGTCCCATCAGTGTCCACCATCGAAACTTGACCGAGGGAACCCACATGGGATGAGCTTCCTCCATCGAAAGTCGACCTTTGATCCCACTTGAGAAGTTGATTTCAACAAGAAGAGAATTATTCAGCTACATCATATCATGTCACTGTACTTACCAGGACTGCTTATGGGTGAGGCAAGGGCAATTTTGTGATGAAATTTTCCTCATCTTATGGCAGGAATAAAGCTGAAGTCACAGATGCTCCTTTCAAGACACATACCTTTGGCTGTGTGGACAGTATCAGCTTTGGAATTGGCTGATTGATGAGAGAAGATTGCGAACTACGATATGCCAAATCGTCAATTTCATACATGCTTAAACATGTTGACTAGGAGTCGTTAAAAACTACTTAATTTTTATGACCTGCATGGAATATTAAGATGGTAAAGGGTTAATGAGGCAAATTAACAGCTTTTCATGTAAAAACCATAGTAAAGGACATTAGGTGAAGACAGAAAAATGATCCACTCAATGTGGATTAGCTCCAGACTGAGAAGTCTCATATACAGTTGAGACTCAATACTCAAACTTAATTAATTCCAAATGGCTGTTCGAGTATCAAAAAGTTCGACTATCGATACCTATAAATCAGGTAATTCGTTCTAATCTTAGCAAAACCTCAAGTTTATAAAAATTTACTTTTTATTTTATTTTATTCTTATTTTTTTTTGTGCATACAGTAAGCGAAGGCTGGTAATAGATAACTTAGAAGAGGAGAGGAGAAGGCTGGGGGAGGAGGAGGGAGATCATTGGAGGTCCAATCAGCATCCATGAAAACATCTTTGTAACTTTTCTCCTGGTGTGATTCCTGTGAATCCACTAGTCGAGTGCTGTGGATAGTACTAACACTTGTACTCTTACCAGTTTCCTTATTTTCATCACTAATAAGCCTCTTTGGTGCCATCGTAAGTTTCTAAAGTAAAAATTACCGACAGAATGCAGAAGAATGCTGTTTTTCTCAAGACCTGTGGCAGGAATAGGGATGCGCACTGGCATCCGGTATACCGGATTACCAGCATTGCTGGTAATTTAGTATCAGAACGGGATAGAGGCTTTTGCAAGAAGGGAAAGGACAGAACATTGTATATGACCAAATGTGCAGCTGTTTGATTACAACATATTTTCACCACTAATAAGCCTTTGGTGTTAACATAAGTTTATAAATGAAAAACTACGGACAGAATGCACAAGAATGTTATTCTGACGACTGCGGCAGCACAACTTGTGGAGGGAGGAGAGGAAGAAGCCAGGGAGCCTTTCTTTACAACCATGTGTGTGGACGTTCAACTTTCAGCTATCTTTTCAAGTGGAAAATCAATCTTGTATTCAAGTATTGAAAAGTTCAACTATTTAGACATTCGAGTATTGAGTCTCCACCGTATATATATATATATATATATATATATATATATATATATATATATATATATTTATATATATATATATATACAGTAAGGTCTCGGTTTACGTCAGAGTTACGTTCCTGAAACATGACGTAACTCAAGTTTCCGTACATTTCAAAGCATATTATCGAGTTTTCAACCAATCATTGTTTATGGTCATTCAGGTAAGTTAAAGGTTATATTGTTATATTATTTACAACTATGTAGGAATATGAAACACAAGCTTGTTTTTGTTGTTGATTAGAGCCACGAACCGAAGAGGACTGCAGGTTGCCGAGAGGGGTGGATGCCTGAGGCCGCCAGGAGGGTGGGCAGGTCTAATGTTGTGACGCCCAGGGCGGACAGCTGGGAGCGTAGTGCAGTGCGGTGGGAGTAGAATCGTGGGCAGCGGGGCAGGAAATGCAATAGGAAAGGGCAATAGGGATCAGCAGACAGGCGCAGATGGTGCAAGTCAGCTGCGAGTGTCGTGTGGCCCAGGCAAAGGCTCTGGAGTTGTTATTGTTGTGATGGGTGTGCGAGCCCTCAAGGTCGTCAACCTCCCCGTTGTCATGGTAACGGGCTTCCCATTTTCTTCTTCCCTCCCTCACACAGCTGCTGCCTCCTTCTCATGTCTTTTAATTATGTCCTCTTTTTCTTGTAGCGTAATGGTTTTCCTTTTCTTAGCATCACTGCTGTCACTAAGAAGTTTTCTCTTTGGTGCCATTGAGCAAGATACTAAGAACTTGAGTCAGTAAACGCAGAAGTAGGATAACACTCTTGCCAGGGGCGATGGTGTGGTGGAAGTGAGGCAGGGTGTTATTGTATTCAAGCGTGAGGCGGGCGGTGTGGCGGGCAACCACCAACAATAACAATAAATCCGCACTTTACGATTTATAAATTTTCAATTTTTTAAATCTTAAATTGCCTTATAGTGGACTGACGTAACTACGAGTTTGACGTAACTCGAGACCGACGTAACCCGGGACTTACTGTATATATATATATATATATATATATATATATATATATATATATATATATATATATATATATATATATATACAGTAAGGTCCCGGGTTACGTCGGTCTCGAGTTATGTCAAACTCGCACTTACATCAGTCCACTATAAGGCAATTTAAGATTTAAAAAATTGAAAATTTATAAATCGTAAAGCGCGGGGTTTATTGTTATTGTTGGCCGCCAGGCGTCACTAGTGGTTATCCACCACACCGCCCACCTCATGCTTGAATACAATAACACTCTACGTACCTCAGTTCCACCACACCGTCGCCCCTGGCAAGAGTGTTCCTACATCTATCTTAGTATCTTGCTCAATGGCAGCAAAAAAAACTCCTGAGTGATAGCAGTGATGCTAAGAAAAGGAAAACCATTACGCTACAAGAAAAAGTGGACATAATTAAAAGACATGAGAAGGGAGGCAGCAGCTGTGTAAGGGAGTGAAGAAGAAAATGGTGAAGCCCGTTACCATGACAACGGGGAGGTTGACGACCTTGAGGGCTCACGCACCTATCACAACAATAACAACTCCGGAGCCTTCGCCTGGGCCACACGACACTGCAGCTCACTTGCACCGTCTGCGCTTGTCTGCTGATCCCTATTGCCCTTTCCTATTGCATTTCCTGCCCGCTGCCCACGCTTCTACTCCCACCGCACTGCACTACGCTCTCAGCTGTCCGCCCTGGGCGTCACAACATTCGACCTGCCCACCCTCCTGGCGGCCTCAGGCGTCCACCCCTCTGGCAACATGCAGTCCTTCGTGTTTGCGGCCCTAATCAACAACAAAAACAAGCTTGTGTTTCATATTCCTACATAGCTGTAAATAATATAACAATATAACCTTTTACTTATATAACGCTTCTACTCCTACCGCACTCCACAAAGCTCCCAGCTGTCCGCCCTGGGCGTCACAACATTCGACCTGCCCACCCTCCTGGCGGCCTCAGGCCGCCCCTCTCGGCAACCTGCAGTCCTTAGCGTTCGCGGCCCTAATCAATATATTCCTACATAGTTGTAAATAATATACCAATATAACAATATAACCTTTACTTACCTGAATAACCATAAAAATTATTGGTTGAAAACTCGATAATATGCTTTGAAAGTACAAAAACTCGAGTTACGTACAAAATCGACTTACATCATGTTTCAGGAACGTAACTCTGACGTAACTCGGGACCTTACTGTATATATATATATATATATATATATATATATATATATATATATATATATATATATATATATATATATATATATATATATATATATATATACAATAAAGTCCCGGTTACGTCGGTCTCGAGTTACGTCAAACTCGTAGTTATGTGAGTCCACTATAAGGCAATTTAAGATTAAAAAAATAGAAAATTTATAAATCGTAAAGCGCGGGATTTATTGTTATTGTTGGTCGCCAGGCGTCACTAGTGGTTACCCGCCACACCGCCTGCCTCACGCTTGAATACAATAACACCCTGTCTCAGTTCCACCACACCGTCACCCCTGGCAAGAGTGTTATCCTACTTCTGCGTTTACTGACTCAAGTTCATAGTATCTTGCTCAATGGCACCAAAGAGAAAACTCCTTAGTGACAGCAGTGATGCTAAGAAAAGGAAAACCATTACGCTACAAGAAAAAGTGGACATAATTAAAAGACATGAGAAGGGAGGCAGCAGCTGTGTGTGAGGGAGGGAAGAAGAAAATGGGAAGTCCGTTACCATGACAACGAGGGAGGTTGACGACCTTGAGGGCTCGCACACCATCACAACAATAACAACTCCGGAGCCTTCGCCTGGGCCACACGACACTGCAGCTCACTTGCACCGTCTGCGCCTGTCTGCTGATCCCTATTGCCCTTTCCTATTGCATTTCCTGCCCGCTGCCCACGCTTCTACTCCCACCGCACTGCACCACGCTCCCAGCTGTCCTGCCCTGGGCGCCACAACATTCGACCTGCCCACCCTCCTGGCGGCCTCAGGCGCCCACCCTCTCGGCAACCTGCAGTCCTTCGCGTTCGCGGCCCTAATCAACAACAAAAACAAGCTTGTGTTTCATATTCCTACATAGTTGTAAATAATATAACAATATAACCTTTAACTTACCTGAATGACCATAAACAATGATTGGTTGAAAACTCGATAATATGCTTTGAAATATACGGAAACTCGAGTTACGTACAAAATCAACTTACGTCATGTTTCAGGAACGTAACTCTGACGTAAACCGAGACCTTACTGTATATATATATATATATATATATATATATATATATATATATATATATATATACATATATATACACACACATATATACACACAGTAATACTCCGCTCAACGAACGTTCATCTAACGAATTTCTGTTTAACGTACTATATAAAGTTAGACCAAAAAGTCCGCATAATGTACAACCACATCCGTTTTTAGCGAATTTTCTGGGTTTGAATTTGCCAGGTGAGGGACCAAACGTGGCAGCTTCGCTGTGATTGGCTGGCTCCCCGCCTGTCTCTAGCGCTCCTGGAGCTGGATCCAAGATTCTTTAACGTCAGAGCAACCTCCTGCCGCGAAATGGCTTCCATGAACGCTTGGAAGGACGTTGACAAGGTTGCTATCAGGTTGCTCTGAGGTTGCTGGGAACACCACCTCTGGAGGTAGTGTTACTGTCTTATATATGCATTTATGTTCACAAAACAACATTTCTATTAGCTTTTTACAAACCTTCCCCCCAAGAAAGGATTGTTTTGTAATGCATAAAGTGAAATCTTATGTGGAATACCAAAAAATAAAGCAGAGATGAGATGAGCCACAGACGAAGCGGAGACTCACGGTGACTCTGCCGCTTTTTCTTCTTCTTGTAACCCTTTCAACTTGCGTGTTGTCTTTCACCATGATATTAAATTTATGTTTCCACTCCTCTATTGCCTGCTATAATGAATATTCATATATGCTCATGCCATGAGGATAACCTCGACTCCATGGCACTGAGTGATAGTGAATTACAAATGAAATACTGCGGTATTTCATTAGTAATTCACTATCACAGTGCCACAGAGTCGGTTATCCTCATGGCAAGAGCGTATATGAATACTAAGATATGATATCCATTATAGCAGGCAATAGAGGAGTGGAAACATAAATTTAATATCGTGGTGAAATAGAACAAGCAAGCTAAAAGGGTCACAAGAAGAAGAAGCGGCTGAGTCACTGTGAGTCTCTGCTTGGTCTGTGGCCGATCTTATTTATACTTTATTTTTTGGTATTCCATGTAAGATTTCACTTTATGCATTACAAAACAATCCTTTCTTGGGGGCAAGGTTTGTAAAAAGCTAATAAAAATTTTTTTTTTTTTAACCCATGTGGTATGTTGGGGACCAGCCCAGAACGCATCCCCCTATTTCCATTATTTCCTATGGGAAAATTACGTTCGCTTAACAAATTTCCGCTCTATGAACAGCTTTGACATTCCCTATCCTTTTCGTTAAGTGGAGTATTCCTGTATATATATATATATATATATATATATATATATATATATATATATATATATAGATAGATAGATAGATAGATAGATAGATAGATAGATAAATATATACAGGCAAGCCCCGTTTAACGAAGATTCACACAACGAAATTTCGCTACAACGAAGGTTTCATTTTACTACCATCTGCTCATTTAACGAATACCAAACTCGCTTTAACGAAGTTTTATCCAGGTAATTTTTTCCAAGTTTGAAAGCCCTGCCGTATCACGCAAGCCGACAAACTTTTGAATACACTAGCAGCCGCAAATACTAAGGCCTGCCTCAGGAGAAATCCTGGGACACCTGTAGAATCAAGATCAAGATCAAGATCAAGCCTCTCGTGGACAACACGCACCACTCACTCCCATAACAGCGTCAGCAGCAGCTCGTCTTCACTCGCTCAACTTACCACCAAAACGCCCTGCAATGTGGCCTAGCATTCCTAAGAAGACCAGGAAGTCTCTTACTCTCGAAGTGAAGCTGGATATTATTCACAGACACGAGAGAGGCGAGAAAACTATAGCATTGCTGGCCACCATCTTGACTCCATCTACTGTCTCTACTATTTTCAAGTCAGCAGACTATTAAGAAGGCTGGTGAGACTGTATCTTCCTTGCAAGCTAAAAGAACCACCTGAACTCATGACTCTACAATGGATAAAATGGAAAGCCTTGTGGAAATGTGGTACATAAGTTTTGTATGTGATACAATGATGCGCCCTTTGTTTACATTCCACAGGTTGCCGATTAGTGTCTTTCCTGTTTCACTCTCCCTCCCTTCATAGATTTAAGATCATCAACATTATAATGCTATGTACATACATACATTAGTGTACATTATAATGACTTAAATTAAATTTAACTGCCTAAATGTTAAACTTCATAATTTTTACTTTTATTAAACCTTTCACTGTACTATGATGCACTCTCGCTTTGCTTACTCTCAGTGGAAGTTCAAGTTGGGTTAAACTTGTTATAATTGGTTCGCTTAACGAAATTTCGCTTAACGAAGTGTTTTTTAGGAACGTAACCCCTTCGTTAAACGGAGGTTGCCTGTATATATATATATATATATATATATATATATATATATATATATATATATATATATATATATATATATTCCCAAAACAACATTTCTATTAGCTCTTTACAAGCCTTATCACCAAGAATATTTCTCTTTGTGTCTCACAACTGAAGGGGGCAGTCACAGCCGTCCTCTAAAGACAGTTCTCTTTTGCTAACCTACTCATATTCCTGACCTTCTTGGAGATAATTAAAATTCTTTGTAATGATGTTTTCCATGCCCTCTATGGTCCAAACCCTCAGAACGCTAATGAACCTGATGGGGTCCCTCCTATTGTTCTCAAAAGCTGTGCTTCTGTGCTTGCATGGAAGCACAGACAGTTTCAGTTATGTCTATGGACTTCTACCTTTCCTTTGTGTTAGAAGTTTGAATACATTCATCTTGTTCCTAAAAAAGGTGACCATTTTAATCCCTCAAACTACCACCCTATAGCTTTAATTTCATGCTTATCTAAAGTTTTTTAATCTATCCTGAATAGGAAGATTCTTAAACATGTCACTTTACAATCTTCTATCTGATCGTCAGTATGGCTTTTGTCAGGGTCGCTCAACTGGTGATCTTCTAGCTTTTCTTACTGAGTTTTTGTCATCCTCTTTTAAAAATTTTGGTGAAACTTTTGCTGTTGCACTAGACATATCAAAAGCTTTTGATAGAGTCTCGCACAAAGCTTTGAATTCAAAACTACCCTCGAACGGTTTCTATCCTCTCTGCAACTTTATCTTAGGTTTCCTTTCCAACCATTCTATTGCTGCAGTGGTAGACGGCCCCTTTTCTTATCCTAAATCTATCAACAGTAGTGTTCCTCTAGGTTCTGTCCTCTTCCTATTACTCATTAACGATCTTAACCAAACTTCTTGCCCTATCCACGCTTATGCTGATGATACCACCCTACACTTTTCCACATCTTCTCAGAGATGACCACCCTTCAGGAAGTTAACAAGCCATGCAGGAATACCACAGAACACCCAACTTCTGATTTTTCTAAAATTTCTAATTGGGACAGAAAACTTGGGAAATGTTCAATGCCTCAAAAACTTAATTCCTCCATCTATCAACACAACACAACTTTCCAGACAACTATCCCCTCTTCTTCAATGACACTCAACTGTCCCCATCTTCTATACTAAATATCCTCAACCTATCCTTATTCATAATCTAAATTGTAAACTTCACATATCATCTCTTATTAAACCGCTTCTTTGAAATTAGGCGTTCTGAGGTGTCTCTGCCAGTTTTTTTCACCCCTGCAACTGCTAATTCTGTACAAGGGCCTTAACCCCCCTTGTGTGGAGTACTCTTAGTATGTATAAGGGGGTTCCACTCACACAGCTTTATTAGATAGGATGGAATCAAAAGCTTTTCATCTCATCGACTAGCCTCCTCTAACTGACTGTCTTTAGCCTCTTTCTCAACGCTGGAATGTTGCATCTCTTGCTATCTTTTATCGCTATTTTCATGCTAACTGCTCTACTGATCTTGCTAACTGCATGCCTCCCCTCTTCCTGTGGCCTTGCTGCACAAGGCTTTCTTGTTCCTCTTGCCCCTATTCTGTCCACCTCTAACGCAAGAGTTAACCTGTACTTTCAGTCTTTCGTACCTTTCTCTGGTAAACTCTGGAACTCCCTGCCTGTGTCTGTATATCCAACTTCCTATGACTTCACTTCATGCAAGAGAGAGGTTTCAAGACATTTGTCCCTCTCCTTTGGCAATTCCTATCAACTCTGTAAGGAGACTGGCAACTGAGTGGTCCTTTTTCTTTATATTTTTGTTTCCCTAGACCAGTTCTCCTCTCTTACTTAAAAAAAGAAAAAAGGAAGGATTATTTTGTAATATGGGGAAAACTTACTGTGAAATGCATCTTAAATATCAGCTATCCCTCAGCTGTTCAAACCTAGGGTGTGGTTATTGTTTTATTCTCAGGATCCAGGGCTAGTGGAGGGGTTCATGGAGGACAGAAATACAGGAAAAATAATGTAAATGAAGGCTACAAAATTTGCCATGTAAAACCAGCCCACCTTGCCTTGCCAGCTGAGAATACTCATCCACATGCAATATTCAGGTTTTCGTTCATTATTCCAGTTTAATTTTTATTAAAGTTGCAGTGCATTAAAGCATTTTTACATTATTAGGATTGTGTGATGTTGCATGGTCCACGTGTTTATTTATTTATTGTTTATTTTATTTATTTTATTTTATTTTATTTTTTTTTATTTATTTATTTTATTTTTTTTTTTTTTTTTTTGCATCTGACTGCCATATGATTAGATAAAAGTATATTCCATAAGGTTTTTTATATAAGTGAGACCAGACATCACTTCAGGTAAAAGTAGGTCAGTAACTTATCAGTTCATACTTGTTAAGATCATGGTGTCTGGAGCTAGAAAACTGATTAGATAGATAATGACAGAGGTGACAGTTGTTACAGATAAGAAGCATCTTGCTCAAGTGAATTATACTATGTAAAAATGTTAATTTTTCAAATGTTATGAATACATTATTGCCCCTTAAATGTATATTCACACAGTGTTAGTTCTCGGATAAAATTTCTGAACTTTGCAACTGTGTAATTTTTTTTATTCATTGTTCCTGAACTACTAAAACAAGGTAATGACCTTCACATCATTCACTTATATTACTGGTAGTGAAGTGGGTGATGTGATGGACTTTTGACTGTGGTGTGACAAAGCTTATCTTGTCATGTCCTGCTGCTTTTCAGTACACTTTGAAATGTGTGGCTAGCCTGCCCTCTGCCACGCTGCATACTGCCCAGTAGTAAGATAGCATTTTTTTTAGCAAATTTTGGATTTTCAGTTTTGTACAGACTATAGAAAGCCTTTCAGAATTTTTCTTGTATAACATGCATACATTATTCACTATTAACTAATAGTTGTAATGTTATGAAATAAGAGTGTATGGTGTCAGTTAAGCCTCCTGTTGCTTTTGTGATAGTCATATCATTGAATAATTGCAATACAGTAAAACCCGGTTAAGCTGGACCCAAATAAGTTAGATATCAGATAAGTTAGACACTTTCAGGAATTTAGTAATTTTTTTTTTCATTTAGTTAATTTATTTTCATATTTATTTTTTTTTTTTTTTTTATTTATTTATTTATTTATTTTTTTTATCTTGAGCACACCGGTAGGAATTTTTTGCCCTTTGCTTGAGTAATGTTAAGCTATTAGGCTGATATACTGGTTAAGATACCTCTGACAGCTCTTACTTTGTCCATGTCATTTGAGTTGTCCGAGCTGTCAGAGACGTGAAACGGCTCATGCCACAGCACTGCCAGCACAAAGATCACTGTTTACACAGCTGACACTAATCACAAGGCAGTGTCTGCCTCAGCTTTTCATTTGCATAAGACATATACTTTTAATGTGTGTGTGTGTACACCACATGTGTGTGCATGCACCATGTTTGTAGTACAGGTAACTCAATTTACGCGATAGATGCGTTCCAAGAGGCATCGCCTATATCAAAATTCACGTAAAATAAACTTGTAATTCTCACAAGAAACAATAGATGATAGGGGGGATGCGGGATGTGGTCCAAAAGAATTCTTACAAAATGCTCTATTTATTTGGCTAAATTACATGTTTTTATTATTTACCATTCTAATTACTAGAAGTGTATCTAAAGTAAAGGAAAAAGCAAGAAATAATAAGAGAAAGCAAAAAATAATAAGAGAAAACAACAAAACAAAGAATACGTAAACACAACACTCATCACTGTCAGTCACCATCTCCCTCTGAGCTTTTCCATTTGGCTAAATTAACATGTTTTTATTATTTACCATTCTGAATACTAGAAGTGTATTTAAAGTAAAGGGAAAAGCAAGAAGTAATAAGAGAAAGCAAAAAATAATAAGAAAACAACAAAACAAAGAATACGTAAACACAACACTCACTGCATCACTGCCTTCACCACTCACTCCACAGTCAGTCACCATCTCCCTCTGAGCTTTTCCACTTTATCAAAAATCCACTTATCTAAAATAATCCCACTATATAAAAGTAAACACTAGTAAAAAAATAAATGCAGGACACCAATGTCTTAATTCGCCCCACACAATCACACGCCATTGCTGTCCACCTCCTTGTCAAGGACATCATCATCCACCTGCGCTTCCTCTGCTTCCTCCGCTTCCACAGGATCGTCCACTTCCTCTTTTGGTACTACATCTTCCACTGGTGTTTTCTTGAAAAACTGCAGCATGGTGGTTCTTGGAAAATTCTTTTTACATCACTGTATAGTAGAAGAGTGTGTCCATGGCAGTGGAGCTCCCACCTATTGGCCAGCTGCGGAACTCTCTGGCGCGCAGTTTGAAATTGCGTCTGGCACTCAGTTTGAAAATGCGGTTGGGCCAAATCGCATATAAGTAAACCGATCACGTAAATTTAATTAATCATAATATTTTTTCGTTCGCATATTAACAAAAACACATAAATTAAACACACGTAAATCAAGAGTTATCTGTACTCTAATTTCCAAAGTAGTCTGTTATGAGGGACTTTATCTAAAGCCTTTTTTATGTCCAGGTACACAGTGGCCATCCATCCATCTCTGCTCTCCAGTCCTTCCACTACTCGAGTAGAAACTTCTTGAGTAGAAACTTAATAAATTCGACACACATGACCTTGCTGTCCTGAACCCAAATTGTTTGTTCAGTATGAATACAGTAATCACCCATGTATCTGGATTATAGCAGCTAACCCCCTGGCGGATACGTTAAATATCCGGATATATGGAATTTCCTCTCGACCCCTTATGAATTGAGAAAAACATGTACATAACCCAAATGGGGAAGAAAACAATGCATGAAAGCACATTAAATGTATAATCTGATGACACATGTCACCATGCACAAAAACAGTAGGCACTCCAGCCATGCTGGAATGGCAAAGAATGCCACAAACTCTCTGAATAGTGTCACCATTACTCAAGCTGTCTGCAGGTGAGAGCGGAGTGGATCAGCACGGGAGGGCAAGGGAGTAAATGTTGCCGCCTAGAGGGATCAAGGAATCGCGTGCGTGGCAGGTTTGAATATGCTTGGGGGCAGCTCTGGATAGTGGCGATCCGGATACGCAGCTGATTATGTACTCTAGTTTTCTTCCAGATATTTAACCCATTTTTCTTTGATAATAATTTCACATATCTTGCCTACAACACTTGTAAGTGACACTGGTCACTTTTTTTAGCTTTTGTACATCTGGCATTGTGCCAAGCATGTATAGTTTTCTTAACGCTGTAGATAGGTACATATTTCTTTATTCTTTCGTTAAATTTCTGTAAGAATATTTCATATTTCTCTTGTAATATCCTTCTGTTCATAAAGTTTTTTCATTCAATATCAGCAAAAAAATTTCTTATTTTTTCAAAATTTGCTCTTGCATAATTTAATCTCTTTTTTGTAGTCATCTCTATCTTATCCCATCCTCCTCCTGTATTTTCAGCAATAATGTCACATGATCACTTTTTCCCATTGGACTAAGGTATTGTGTGCTGGAAGGGGGCTCTGGCTTCTTTGTGCATATTAGGTCAAGCAATGATGGTTCTTCTTCCCCCCTGTACCTTGTTGACTCTCTCACCCACTGATCTATTGTATTTACCATAGTCAACTGCAACACCTCCTCACTCCATTGTTCAGCATTACCCATTACTTCCATCTCTCTCCAGTTTATTCTTTTACAGTTAAAGTCTCCTACTAATAGTATTCTTCCATATCTTATTATTATCTAAGCATTTAATCACCTCTTTTTGCATATCATTATGTTCCTCAGTTCCCCATCCATGTCTTAGGTGGCACATACATAATTATGATTTTCCTTTTTTTTCAATTCCTGTTTTAATTGTTACTCTATTACTTCCGTCATGCCATCACCATATCCGGTTTAGAACAGTGTTGTCATCTGTCCGGTAAATATACATGAAACACTCTGATTTTTATGTTGTGAAGTATTGGGAACATGTACATCAATATTAGACATTCATCCCCATTCTAGTTCCCAACCCCACCATGCAATTATAATTGCAACTAAAACTTGTGAGTGTTATTTTGGCGTTATTATTTGCTCCATAACCTTCATATTCCTGTGGCAAAGAGACGTTATAATATGAAGTTTTCATGATGCTAGATTTTTTATTTCATCTTTCATTTTTGTTTTATGAATTTTTTTCAAAATCTTTTTTTTTTTTACTTTTTTTGACAAAAAAATATTAATACAAAATTTCAGGTCACATATATAAACAATAGCAACGTGAATTGATAGAAGTATTCTTCTCCTTTTTAGTTTTTGTTTCATTGAAATCAAGGTAAAATTGGCTTTCACCCTTATGTTCCAGTGATTAAACTATTTTCCAATATCCCATGACAGGTAAAAATGGTAAACCTAGAAATTGTCAGAAGACTGTTTAATTACTAATAATTATTTTCTCTTTGTTATTCTGAATACAGTGATGTACTTTCTAGCTCGATGTGACCTCTGAAAGTTTAGTAATTGCCTTATCAAGGATTCCTCCTCCGCCCGCTGTGTGATCCATCAAGCAGAAACAGCTCAGTGAGCGATGACACCGCGCAAACACACACACACAAGCAGAAACAGCTCAGTGAGCGATGACACCGCGCAAACACACACACACACTCTCTCTCTCTCTCTCTCATCTTGGAAGAGAAATTGTACACTTCCAATGAGAGAGAGAGAGAGAGAGAGAGAGAGAGAGAGAGAGAGAGAGAGAGAGAGAGAGAGAGAGAGAGAGAGAGAGAGAGAGAGAGAGTACAGTAAAAGCTCAGTTAGTCAGACCTTATGGGGGGAAAACCAGTCCAAGTAAGAAGGATAAAGTTCAGCGATCGATCTCGACCCCGTTATAACACACTAGGAAGTTTATTCAGGTTTACTATATGTTTTTTTTTATTATTTACAATCTCATAATACAATTAGATGTATATGAGGCTCCTAGTCCCTCCTGTCAATGATATGTTGGTCCTGAAGATGCTTTTCTTCTGACGTCCAGCTCTCACTTTTTCTGGTTGTGATGTGTTCTTGAAGTTGCATGTTGTGCAGTGCAGAGTTATGGTGTTCTCGTATACATCAAGCTCCAAACTGTAGTCAAAGGCAGGATCTGGGCATGAATAACAAGAAAGAAGATTTTTCAGCCTCTTTTTCATCAGCATGACAATTTCATTGTCATTTTCCACATCTCTTCCTTTCTCAATATTTTGTAGAAGAGCTTCTCTAATTGTAAGAAATGAGGCCTTTCCTTCTTCATTTCCTTGTCTTTGTTCTGCATGAGATGTGGTGGGCTGTGGTGTGGCGGTGGTGAGGGTGGTGGTGGTGGGTGATGTGAGGATGTGTACTGGAGCATTTGAGGTGTCAGGTTCAACATGCTCTTTTTATTCTTTGAGCTTCCATACTCATATTCCAGGCATCCTTCCTCTACAGGATGCAGTAACTAAATTACGTTTTGTTTAGTAGAGTGAAGGACGGATAGCAAGAGACGCAGCAACCACCTCTTTCTCCGATAGCTTTCCCCCTACTGAGTCTCGCTGGTGCCTTGGTTGACGCCACCCATAGACTTTCAGTGTTTTTCGTAGTTATTGAGAAAAAAAAAAAAAAAGGATTCTACTAATGTAAACAAACCTTTAAATGGCATTTAAATGGAAACCAATGTGCGTTTCACCATAAAATTTCATGAAGTAATAGCTAACGTGTATACCTACCACACTTTTTTTCCACGAAAAACATTATTTTTCATATTTTTTTGGTCTCTAATGATATATTGAGTCATGAAGCAAGCACGGCAGAGGAGGCAGTGCTGATATTATGAACAGTATTTTCTTGTAACCAGTAGAGCACACCAGGCAGCATGAAGCGAGCCCACCACCAAGCCTTCCCACCCACACCACGCACTGGGGTAGGCATCACTGACTCTTTCGCTTGACAACTTTGCAAGCTGTTGTAGGATTTGTTTTCTATTGCAGCTCTGAATTTACAGTAGGTATTCTCACAAATGGAGTGTTTATATTTATTTTTTCTTCACACATTTTATAGTTTTGGAATATGAATGTGCTTTGAACCTTTAACCAAAATTTTCTTATTGAAAGATTATGGAATATTTGTATTTTTTTTTAATTCCTTGAATATTATTTATGCCAGGTACATTGTGAAAAAAAAAAAAAAAAAAGGAAGTGGAAGGTGGATCATGAATAGGTATACCAAAGAAGACACAGCACCAGGTTCTGGGGAATGCCCTAGAAATGAGAGGACTCAATTTGCAATTTGCAGTCCTGTGCAACTTGGTGAGCTGCCTTCAGGTGACAGAATACTGACCAATGTTAATATGAAACATGTTTCAGAGCAATTGTCAAAGCTTTCTTACACCATGTGCCTTCTTTTGCAAACTTGCTTTCATACCACCCTTAATGCTTCCATGCTTTCATAGGATTGAAGCAGTGTAAAAATACTTATAGTATAACTTTTCAAGTATTTGGGACAAACCTGACAGCCTAGCACCTCTTTTACTTCTGACAAAATAATGAGGTAGCCCATATTGCCTGTAAGCTCTTTTAAATTATATTACCAATGATTTGGATGATTAACCACTAGGCTTAGTACTTTCTGGAGGCCAATATGACTGGCCCCTGCTCTTGGCAGGTAAAAAAAAAAAAAGAGTTCCCTGCTGCCATTCACTCACTACTCATCTACAACATCTTACTGTTAACAGTTGGCATTTCCTTTATTATGAGTAACAAGTTGTCAAAGGAGCTTCTCTTATACATTGTATGCATAATTACCATTCTATAAATGGTAATGCATTAAGTGAAACACAACTCATGCATATATGTATTTTTTTTTTTTAAATGTGTAATAAGTGTCACACTTCAGCTATTTAGGGAGCATATAACATAATTTTATGCAAGTACTTAAAAAGAATGACCTACACAAATGAAAACAGTGAGTCCTGTAATAAAGGTGAGACTCTAAACTCCCAAATAGCTGTAGTAAGGAGACCCAAATATTGCTGTTGGACATTTGCTTTTATCTGATTCCAAAGACACCAGAATATAACCCAAGGAAGAGTGTCGACTACATGAGAGAGAAAAAGTAGCTGTGTAGCGGTGAAGAAATTCTGTAGAATCCAATGTTACAGACAAGCTCTATATCAATGCCCACACCTATAATATGAGAATCCAGTGTTACAGACACAAACTGCATCATTGTAAATATCAGCACCATAGCCAAGCATTGTACTCTTTAATTCTGCATCTAAAAATAGGTATTAACCAATACTGTCCAAAAATATGTTTTCATAAGAATTTTTTTGTTATTAATGCAGCATTGTTTTTATGATCACTCTCTTTTAGGAATATAACTTAAGTTTCACTTTTACCTTGTTTTGTGGTGGCAGTGATTAAATTTCGTAATCTGGCAAACAAAATCACGTAAAAGCAGAAAGCATATAGGGCTAGCAGATCATGTGATGTCCAAAGGATACCATCTTGGAAAATAATGTTACTGCACCTCCATCAACTAACACAAGGGAAGCTGCCTTTTCTCATTTAAACAGATAGATGGCTGTGCCATGCATGTTATTGTTGATACAATAAAAGTCTATTAATATGACAATCAGGGGACCAAGAGTGTGTCAGATTATCAGTTTCATCAGATTATCTGGATGTATTCATGAAAATGCCACCATGCCAGGACCTCCATATAACTTTAGACAGTTTTGGGTTTCACTCATCCAAATCTTTTCTCATGTTGCCTGTATTCCTCTGTTGAAATAAGTAGTGAATTGATTGATATTCTACATCATTTCAATCACAAATACAGTGGACACTTGGATGTTGAACACCCTGGACTTTGAACAAAAATTTTGATAAATTGTACCCTCGTAGGTCAAACAAAATTCAAACTTCGAAAAACCCGAAGGCAGCTGAATCAAGGTGATGTTAGAGGCGTTGACGGGAGGTAAACATCAGTACCCTTTTTGGTTCCATGTTGTCACCCTGCTCTTATTCCTACCTGGGGTAAGGGAATTTGACCAGTTTCTCATTTGACCAGTGTCACTTAACCAGGTTGGATGCTTGAGTAATATCTCATATAAGTACACTGATTTCATAACAAAACAAAAATATTTTTTAACTACTGTGGTGACAAGTTGTAACAGATGTGAAACCAAGAATACGCAAGACTAACTGATTATGCTAATGGTAGTGCTGTCACCACCATCTACATATGCTTTGAAGTTCACCACCAAAAGGTGAATAATATTGATTTTACAAAATTCAGTTCTTATTTACTTAGGTAAAAATCTTGGGTCTTGGAACAGATTAAAATTATTTACATTGTTTCTTATGGGGAAAATGGTTTTGGATCTCAAACAATTTCGAAGTCAAACAGCCTTCTGGAACAAATTACAGTGGTGCCTCACAATAACAGATTTCGCTCAATAAAGGACTTGACTAACCTAACCAAACCAATTTTGTGGGGGGGACCATTATGGCAGCTTTCATTTTTCCCTCATGAAACCATAGTTCCTGAGTGGCTGTGGGAACAACTACACATATGACATGATAAACAAGCTAGATACCTCTGTAACTCATTTTATTCGTCTACAATTTACAAAACTTGTAATTAGGTGGAGAGTGGTGACTGTTTGCCTATGAGGGTCACTGGAGTGACACTCATGTGGTGATTTGTGGTCCCAGGTTGGTTGGACCTGCAGCCTGCCGAAGTGAAATGCTAATTATACATTTATGTTTGAATGTTGCTGGGCAAATGAGAATAATGACATTGCCATACAGAGAGAGAGAGAGAGAGAGAGAGAGAGAGAGAGAGCATGCTAGTGTGAATTGCTAGATAGGCTTTTTTGTTTGAATGTTGTTAGACGAGCGAGGATATTGAAACTTCCACACTGAGACAGACAGAGAGAGTGCTGCAGCTGGTAAATGTGCAGACAACAGACAAATGCAAAAAAAAATCTCCAATCACTTGATTTTTTTCTTCATTTGCCAGTCTTTGGAGGTCTACAATTTCATTTCTTTCTTCTTTTGACTGAGGCTAATTTAGTATGAAGTGGACTGGCTTTTCTTCTTATAAATGGCGTAATATGCAAAGTGTTTCTTCGGTGCGGGCTGCGCAGGTAAAAGTTTGTACATAAAACAATACTGCCCCTGATCATGCTCTCTCTCTCTCTCTCTCTCTCTCTCTCTCTCTCTCTCTCTCTCTCTCTCTCTCTCTCTCTCTCTCCCTCCCATCATGCCAAACATTTGGATGTGGACCTACTTGTCATCCTTTGTGATAGGCATATGGGTTGGGTCATTTTTCCTGATGTGCATATAAACTGACTTGACATTGACAATGTCAAACCATCGATGGAGAAGTT
>NC_059301.1:6302559-6335059 GCF_017591435.1 Portunus trituberculatus
CACTAATTTGTTCTAGATCACTTCTGATGTGAATGAGTTCAGGGGTGCTCTGAACCTACCATTAAGGCTAGTTTTGATCTCACTCATCGTTTACCATTGCATCTCACAACTGAAGGGGGCAGTCACAGCTTCCCTCTCACTCTCTCCTCTTCCTCACAAAACTACATGCATTCATTACACACTTCTCAATAAATAAAAAAAAAAAAAAAAAAATGGTAACTCCTAATCCAACCTCAGTCACTTTCTGGGAGAGGAACAGAAATGTCCCCAGGTCGGACTTGTTTTTTTTTATTTATTTTTATGACCTATAGTGCCTGTAGGCACACTTGAAGAGTATATCTGGGAAACGATGTTCAGCTTCTGCCAGTTAGTGGCGCAGGCAATTTTAATCATAGTGGAACCCATATTAAGACCCATCTCACCTTCTCTAACTTTTTCTTCTTTAACTACTGCAACATCTACTATCTTAGATCTAATTTTCAATCTGTAGAACACCACCTCTCCTCTACTAAACCTCATTTTCTTCTCCTCACCGAAACAGAGCTATCTGAGGCTTCTGACAGTAGCCTATTCTGTGTTTCCTCCTACTTTCTCTGTCCTCATTTTCGTTCCAAAGCTGGATGTTGCGTCTTTGTGCGCAACGCTCTTAAATCTTCCAAGTTTTCCACCATCTAGTTGCTGTTCAATAGTCACTGTTACGTTCACCGGTTAAACTGGTAAGATTGGCATCGGAGAGCCGGTGAACAATAACAATAAAAAAAAACACTGCAGGTTCAACTGGTGAGGAAATGCAAAAGGGGGTCACTTTAAAAAGCTACTTTAATAACCCATAATGAAATTGACACATATATAACAAGAAACATGAGACACAGATATATAACATGAAACACAGGAAAATGACATACACATATACATATAACACAGTAATAAATACACAATAAAGAACCCAACTTAATACCTAACAATAATCCTAATCCTATATAGAGGCAATGTGGAAAACACGGACGAGGGAAGTGATACTTATGCGGTGTCGCAGTGGTGAAATGCTGGGTGATGGTTGATCCCACGGCAGAACCAAGAGGCGTTGTGTTCACTGGTTGAGGCTTGATCTCAACTGCCAATCCAGAAAACCAAGAGCTGGCTCAACACTTTCGGTTGAGTCGAAAGGGGCCGCGTGAATCCAACTTCGGGACAGTAGCGGGCTTCATGAAACGGTGACGTGGAAGGTTCACGAGACGGTGGCGTGGAAGGTTCACGAGACGGTGACGTGGAAGGGAGGCGGAGAGGTGCGAACGAGGTAACAAGCGGAGGAGGTGATGGTAGTAATGCATGTTACGGGCGGGCCGTAACATTTCCTCCCCCCTAAGACCTCCGTAATGGGCTCATGAAGGAGGTGAGACGGGAGATCTTGATAAGGCGTCGGCGATGATGTTGTCCACCCCCTTGATATGATGGACTTCCAGGTTGAAAGGTTGAGTTAACAAGGCCCACCTAAGAATGCGTTGGTTTCGGTTCCTCATGGCGTACAGGAAGGCCAGAGGATTGTGGTCGTGAAGACCTTGGTGATGTGCGGACCAGGATGAAGATAGCACTCAAAACGTTGGAGCGCCAGCACGAGTGCCAGAGCCTCCTTTTCGATGGTGGAGTAGTTGAGTTGATGGTGTTTCAGTTTTGCAGAGTGGTAAGCGATGGGATGGAGGATGCCGCTTGTGGGGTCCGGTTGTAGGACAGCACCCACTCCAACTCCACTCGCGTCAACTTGTAAATGGAAGGGTCGGGAGTGATCCGGCGTCCAGACCACTGGTTCCGAGGAGAGAAACGCCTTGAGGTGTTTGAAGGCTTGGTCACAGGTCGGGGTCCAGTGGAAGGGGACGGAAGTGCTGAGAAGGTCCGTCAAGGGGCGGCCAGGGTGGAGAAGTTTTACAGAAGCGTCTGTAAACCCAGCCATCCCCAAGAACCTCATGAGAGCTTTCCTGGTGGTAGGAACAGGGAAGCCAAGGATGGCCTCACGTTAGCTCTCTTGGGGTGAACCTTGCCGTTCCCCACCACATGTCCCAGGTAGACCACCGTAGACCTCCTGAAGGTGGACTTGGCCAGGTTGATGGTAAGCCCGGCTTCCTGCAACCGACCCATCAGCCTCCGAAGACGGGTCAGATGTGTTGCCCAGTCGTCTGCAGTCACCACCAGGTCGTCCAGATACGCGGATGTTCCTCCAAGTCCTGAGTTATGTAATTTATAGCCCTCTGGAAGGTGGCGGGAGCATTAGACAATCCAAAGGGCATCACTGTGTATTGGTATAGTCCGAAGGGGTGATGAAGGCGGATATTATTTGGGCCTCGTCCGAGAGGGAATCTGGTAGTAACCTTTAAGCAAGTCTATAGTGGTTACAAATTTGGCTACTCCTATACTATCTATAAGGTCCTCTATCAAGGGCAATGGGTAGGAGTCTGGCACCGTCACTTTATTTAATTTCCGGTAGTCGGTGCAAAATCGACTACTACCATCTGGCTTAGATGTTAACAGGCAGGAGAAGCCCAAGGAGATATACTAGGTTCTGCAAGGTGATGACAGAGCAGATAGTCTACCTCTTTTTCATCAAGTCTCTTTTAATGGGTGAAATGCGATAGGCTGGTTGTCTTATAGGCTTGATGTCTAGATGTTAATCTTATGTCATGTTGGATAGTATTACAAACTCCTGGAAGGTCACCTGTGATTTCAGAAAAGTCTAGCAATAACTTTTTAAGATCAGACTGTTGTGAAGGTGTTAAGGAAACAAACACCTCATCCAGGTTGGACATGATTTGGCTGTTTGAGGGCGTCCTTTAGGTGACGAGAAGAGGAATTCGATGTCGGACTCTTCCTCGGGGGCACAGGACCAGACTCCTTCCTATCAGACATACAGGTACAGCGCGAGACAAGTCGTCCTCTGGTTCTCTGGAGTGGTAAGGTTTCATTAGATTAATATGAACAAGTTGGGAATCCTTACGACGGTCAGGAGTGTGGACCACATAATTTAATGGACTTAGTTTTGAGCCACAACATAAGGTCCCATGAACTTACTGTGAAGAGCATTGCCTGGAGTGGGAGAAAAGTAAAACCTTGTCTCCTGGTTTGAAACTTCTCATGACAGATTTGGGAAGAGAATTCTGTTGCATTTTAGTTTGAGATTTGAGGAAGTTTGATTTAGCAAAAGATCTGACTTCACTGATTTTATTCTTAAGGTTACTGATGTAGTCAGACACACTGGGGCTTGAAGGAGTATTTTGAGTAAACCATTGATCCTTTAATATTTTGAGAGGCCCCCTGATCTGTCTACCATAGAGTAATTCAAAAGGAGTAACCTAAAGAATCTTGAGGAGATTCTCTTAAAGCGAAGAGAAGGAAAGAAATACTTTCATCCCAGTCTCCTTGATGCTCCAAGCAATACTTCTTCATCATGGATTTTAATGTTTGGTGAAACCGCTCCAGACAGCCTTGGGATTGGGGTGGTAAGCCGAGGAGGTAACATGGTCGATGTTTAGCTCATTCACTATCTGTTGGAAAAATGGCTAGTGAAATTGCTACCCTTGTCAGACTGAATTTGTTTTGGAATTCCTACCGAGGTGAAAAAATGTATTAGATGTTTTACAATGGTCTTTGATGTGATGTTCTTAAGAGGGAATGCTTCAGGGTACCTGGTAGTGGGATCCATGAGGGTTAACAAATACTGATTCCCTCGTTTGGTTTTGGGTAAGGGCCCTACGCAGTCTAGTATGATCTTTTCGAAGGGCTCCGTCTGAACTGGAATAGGCGTCAGAGGAGCTGGCACAAGGCGTTCGTTAGGCTTACCCACAATTTGACATATGTGACATGTTTTTACATAGTGTGACACATCCTTTTTCATTCCTGGCCAAAAAAAATGTTGAAGAGCCTTCTTGTAGGTTTTTTGGATGCCTAGATGACCTGACAATCCATCATGAGCTAGTTCTATAATGGCTGGTCTTACAGACAAGGGATGACAACTTGATGTGTTTCTGACCAGGTGTCTAGTTGTTTCAGTTCAGGTGGTCTGTAGGCACGCATCAGGACTCCTTCCTGATAATAAAAACAAGGCAATTTAGACATATCCTTTGTCTCACTGGCCACATGTCTGATCTTAGCCAAAGTGAGATCCTGTTCCTGAGCATTAATCAAATTCTCCTTTGAAATGATGTCATTATACAAGTTGTCAGTAGAGGCAATCATTGGTGGAGGAGGTGATGAAAAGGCAGGGACTTGGACTGAGACCTGGTGACTGCACACACTGGGAAGAAGTGAGGGATGTTTCGTCCAGGGTCTTAGTGGGACTTTCTGTTAAGGGAGAATCAAGAACAATTAAGTTTGGAACAGCCAAGTTACCCGCAAGATCATTACCCAGTACAAGATGTACCCCGGTACTGGCAGTTCACCAGGTTTAATGGCTACCTCAACCTCTCCTGAAATGAACGGGCACTGTAAGCTAATATTAGCCAAAGGATAGGAGAGCTGTGATTCGAGACCTGTAAGGATCACCTTCTCCCAGTGAAAGCCTGTTTGATGTTAGGGATGACATCTTCCCTTAAGATGGATTGGGCAGCACCTGTATCACGCAGAACCTTGATATTTATTGCCTTGTCTTTACCATCAGTCAGGGACACTTTACCTTGATACATGTATGAGTCATAAAGTTCTAGAGGAGAGTTGACAGGGTTAGCTAGGGCCACTGGTTTCTTGTTCTCAAATGTGTTAGGTCTAGGGGACACAAAAGAAAATTGACGTTGAGAACCCTTGCAATTTGGGTGTCTACATTTCTGGATCGTGTGACCTGGCTTCTTACAGTATGTACACCAGGGGGAATTATATGCATTTGGCGAGAATCCGGTTGGCTTACCACCCGCGCCCCCAAAACCTTCCCCAAAGGAGGACCTAACATTAGACAGTGAACCACGACCTCTACTACCCAGGGATCCCATCAACAAAGCAAACGCATCAGCCACTTTAGCGGCAGACATAAGCTCACTCTCTCCCGTTCTTCCACATGCCTCAGAATATTAAATGGTAACTTGTTCTTCCATTCTTCCAGGACCATTAGATTGAGCAACTCCGAAAAGGTGGTAATGTTAAGAGCGGCTAACCATTTCTTAAATTGTCTTAGTTTCTCACTAGCGAATTCAACATAGGTGTGAGACTCTGGTTTCACATACTTTCGAAACTGCTGTCTGTATCCATCAGAAGTGATAGAGTAGGCGTCTAGAATGTTACCTTTGATCTCTTCATATTCTACCTCATCACTAAGGCCGTTGTATACCCTATAAGCTTTTCCTACTAGCTTAGGGACAAGGAGAGACACCCACTGATCCTTGGGCCATTTATTCCTATTAGCAATGCTCTCAAAAGCGCGAAATGACCCGTCAACATCAGATTCATCAAAAGGGGGAACTAGCGGAGCAGCTGTAGCAGGATTAAAGCTTGCTAACTGTTTCTTTATATCTATTTCTTCCCTCTAAACTTAGCGTCATTTCGTAGGGCTAACTCCTGAATTTCTAACTCTTTCTCCTGCCTTCTAAGTTGTAACTGAAATTCTCTCTTCTTTCTTCTCCTGTAATCTCTCTTCTCTTTCTGCCTGTAGTTGCATTTGTCTTTCCTGTAATTCTCTTTATCTTTATCTTCTTTTTCTGCCTGTAGTTGCATTTGTTTTTCCTGTAGTTGCATTTGTTTTCATGCATCCGGTATTCTAGTTTAAGCTTCTCAATTTCCCATTGACTTATCCTACTCTTATCCTGTTCTTCCTGGGGACTGTGTATTATAGTCCTCGTAGAGGCTGACATGGGAGTTAACTCTTCTATGGCATTTCCTAGCAACTGACCTTCTTGCACTAGATGTTCAACAACTACATTCTTAATGACCTCTTTAGTCATCTGAGACGTGATGGGAACATCAAAATGTTTAGCGATGGCTTTCCATTGGTCCTTCTTTATATTAGCATATTTAAGTTGTTCCAGAGAAGGGTCGGCACAAAAATCTTCAACGTTAAACTGAGCGGAAGCCATATTAAATAGATGTTAAACCACAAAAAAAAAATGATAAGCGAATTACTTAAGTGAGGAACTTGGCAGAGTGATAATAAAGGCAACCTTGAAATTACCTAGATTATACTTAAGTAAACACTTATGAGTACAATCACTAATGAGGGTAAACTAGAGAGTTACGGCATTAAGAGGGATCCGGATTACTCTAGTTACGAGACTTGAGAGTGAGGAGCGAATTGTACTGAGACTTGTTATTGATAAGGAGGCGGATTAGTCTGAGAGACTAGTTAAAATGGCCGATTCTAACTAGCGAGAAAAATGATCCGCGAAGTGAGGGGATTGAGGGTTCGCATGAACATATGATGATCCCAACACTTGGATAACACTTATTACACACCTGCCTATGTGCAAAAACTAGAGATAAGTGCTATCGGTGAACACGCCTTTCTACCTGGTTTCCTGCTCTACCACTGCTATGCGATACCAATGAAAGTCACGAAGCACGTTTAACCCAAAAGGAGCCACTTGATCGCACAAAGGTAAATTTAAACCACACGCAGAGTAAGTCACAGAAAAAACACATCAGAGTCACACCACCACAGAAACACAAGCAATCACAAAAAAAGTCACTGGAAAAATGGAACACTGAACATGGGTTATAATGGTCCTGTCACGGTCGCCAATTGTTACGTTCACCGGTTAAACTGGTAAGATTGGCATCGGAGAGCCGGTGAACAATAACAATAAAAAAAACACTGCAGGTTCAACTGGTGAGGAAATGCAAAAGGGGTCACTTTAAAAGCTACTTTAATAACCCATAATGAAATTGACACATATATAACAAGAAACATGAAACACAGATATATAACATGAAACACAGGAAAATGACATACACATATACATATAACACAGTAATAAATACAACAATAAAGAACCCAACTTAATACCTAACAATAATCCTAATCCTATATAGAGGCAATGTGGAAAACACGGACGAGGGAAGTGATACTTATGCGGTGTCGCAGTGGTGAAATGCTGGGTGATGGTTGATCCCACGGCAGAACCAAGAGGCGTTGTGTTCACTGGTTGAGGCTTGGATCTCAACTGCCAATCCAGAAAACCAAGAGCTGGCTCAACACTTTCGGTTGAGTCGAAAGGGGCCGCGTGAATCCAACTTCGGGACAGTAGCCGGGCTTCATGAAACGGTGACGTGGAAGGTTCACGAGACGGTGGCGTGGAAGGTTCACGAGACGGTGACGTGGAAGGGGAGGCGGAGAGGTGTCGAACGAGGTAACAAGCGGAGGAGGTGATGGTAGTAATGCATGTTACGGGCGGGCCGTAACATCACTCTCTAGCTAAATCTATATGTGCTGTCTATCTCTTCCATAACTCCTCTGACGAGAGTAAATTCTTTGACTATTTAACTTCCAAAGTGGAGCATATTCTATCCTTCTACCCTTTCGTGGAGATCTCCATCCTTGGAGATTTAAATCTTCACCAGCTTTGATTGTCTATCTCTCAATGACCTTGGCTTCCACCACCTCTTCACTCTCGTCACTATCCTCATCCAAACCATAACTACACAAGTTATCCTTACGTTGCTATTATTCCAACTCATCTGTCTCATATACGAGTATGTTTAGCAAAGCGTGGTTTTGCGAGATAGCTTATTTTTTTGTTTATTCAGTGGTAGCTTCCTTGAAAGCATTCGTCACGGCCGCCGAAGCGGACACTGCGGTGAATTTGGCGAGGTCCAGTACAAGCACTGCTGCTATTTCTCTTGTCAATGTACTACTTGTTTCTCTAGTTTCCCTTCCTTTTACATCTATAGGTATGTCTTTGAACCCTTCTTCCACATTTTCCTTCACGCTTTCCTCGATATTCAAGGAGGGAAAGGATACCATGGTGGTGCAGTACAACAATGTTAGTTCATTTTATGTGCCTACTTGGGAGTAACAGACTTTGTATTACTTCTAAGGAGTGACGGAAGAGGTAAATATATATGTTATTAGTAAATAAATAAATCCAATGGTAAAGGTTTAACTACACACCATAAGGTATTCAACTGCTTTTAAGTGTTATGGACTAAAAATAAAATTTTTATGTTTCAAGGTTTATTGTTTGTTATATGTGCATTTGTGGTCAATAAATATGTATCTATCTATCTATCTATCTATCTATCTATCTATCTGCCAGGTTTAGTTCTCACAAGTCAAGCTTATTTACCTTATTTTCTTGGTATGTAGTACTTTTCTCTTGCCACAAACACATCTAGCAGAATGGGCAGACCTCTGATATTCCGTAGGTTAGTCGTTAGGTGGTTAGAATACCACACTTATCGAGAGACGGTCGATATAAAGCAGGAGCTGTCTGGAAGTTTACAGTCAAGGTCTGTATATCTGTGTGTGTGTGTGTGTGTGTGTGTGTGTGTGTGTGTGTGTGTGTGTGTGTGTGTGTGTGTGTGTGTGTGTGTGTGTGTGTGTGTGTGTGTGTGTGTGTGTGTGTGTGTGTGTGTGTGTGTGTGTGTGTGTGTGTGTGTGTGTGTGTGTGTGTGTGTGTGTGTGTGTGTGTGTGTGTGTGTGTGTGTGTGTGTGTGTGTGTGTGTGTGTGTGTGTGTGTGTGTGTGTGTGTGTGTGTGTGTGTGTGTGTGTGTGTGTGTGTGTGTGTGTGTGTGTGTGTGTGTGTGTGTGTGTGTGTGTGTGTGTGTGTGTGTGTGTGTGATCTTTTATGTTTGGAGGTCGCCACTAATTTTGAACCAAATTTTCATCATTAATACAGATTTTGGTGCTGAATACGAATATGACATTAATTTTCTCGAGAAATGAAAGATAGTTGCACAAAAAAAGGATTTAATGCGCACTACCTTGCGACGCGCATTAATTGATGCAATAGTAATTAACGGGCGCAACAATACACAGTCGGGTGTCACGCGGCACGTTTGAGACGACCGTGGACAAGATGGATGTGAAGTACAACTTGCAGTGGTTATTTACCAATATTTTTACCGAAGAAGACGCTGTTAAATTTCTGCATAACTTTAATATCATATAAAAAGAGAAAAGATGTAAAAAGAAACCTCAAATGATAATTAATACTAGAAACGAAAGTGTATCGTGGATGTGTTACAAGAGAGCTTGCCGTGATAAAGTTTCAGTGAGAAAAAACACTTGGCTTGATGGCAGTACCATTCCATTGAAGAAAATGATCGTGTTAATTTATTCGTGGGCAAAAGAGTATTCCAGCATTAAATACTGTGAGGACGAATTGAGGATATGTCGCGCTACTACAGTTGATTTCAACAATTATCTAAGAGAGGAGAGTTAACCTAACGTAACCTAACCTGTCCTAACCTTACCTAACCTAACTTAACCTAAGCCAACCCTACCTAACCCTACCTAACCTTACCTAACCTAACCTAACCTAACCCAACCCTAACCTAACCTTACTTTACCTAACATAACCTTTTCAGATATGTGCCTCATCTCCACTCGCCGCCACTACGCCTATCTTTCATTTCTCGAAAAAATGAATGTCATATTCGTATTCAGCACCAAAAACTGTACTAATGATGAAAATTTGGTTAGAAATTAGTAACGACCTCCAAACATAAAAGACCATGTGTGTGTGTGTGTGTGTGTGTGTGTGTGTGTGTGTGTGTGTGTGTGTGTGTGTGTGTGTGTGTGTGTGTGTGTGTGTGTGTGTGTGTGTGTGTGTGTGTGTGTGTGTGTGTGTGTGTGTGTGTGTGTGTGTGTGTGTGTGTGTGTGTGTGTGTGTGTGTGTGTGTGTGTGTGTGTGTGTGTGTGTGTGTGTGTGTGTGTGTGTGTGTGTGTGTGTGTGTGTGTGTGTGTGTGTGTGTGTGTGTGTGTGTGTGTGTGTGTGTGTGTGTGTGTGTGTGTGTGTGTGTGTGTGTGTGTGTGTGTGTGTGTGTGTGTGTGTGTGTGTGTGTGTGTGTGTGTGTGTGTGTGTGTGTGTGTGTGTGTGTGTGTGTGTGTGTGTGTGTGTGTGTGTGTGTGTGTGTGTGTGTGTGTGTGTGTGTGTGTGTGTGTGTGTGTGTGTGTGTGTGTGTGTGTGTGTGTGTGTGTGTGTGTGTGTGTGTGTGTGTGTGTGTGTGTGTGTGTGTGTGTGTGTGTGTGTGTGTGTGTGTGTGTGTGTGTGTGTGTGTGTTTGTGTGTGTGTGTATTTGTGTGTGTGTGTGTGTGTGTGTGTGTGTGTGTGTGTGTGTGTGTGTGTGTGTGTGTGTGTGTGTGTGTGTGTGTGTGTGTGTGTGTGTGTGTTTGCGTGTTTGCGCGCATTCATGTGTTCCTGGTTAGTGTGTGGAAGGAAACGAGAGTGTGTTTGGAAGTGTTCTGGGACCTGAGATATTCCTCAGTGTTAGTGTGCTTCCAGATTTCGCATTGAATGTGATATAAGAGAAAAAAGGAAAAAAACATACTGGCAATCTGAATTGCCTTGAAGAAGCAGGGCAGCAAGGAGGTCGGTGTTTGGTTCATCTTTTTCCTCTCCTTCGTCCATCCCTTCCTCACATCCCACCTTTCCACCCACCCATCGCTGGAGACACAGTTAATGATCAATGGTAATTTTTGATTAGCAAATACTGTTTACTATTTTTCGCATCTTGGCAAGTACAATTTCCAACATCTTAAATTCACATTTCAGGCCAAATGGTCAAAACACAAACAAACTCACAATTAAATAAAGATTAAGAAACACAATGAAAATGAATGTTTACTTTTTCTACATGGCTTTCATGATGGTGGTTGCCTCCGTTGCCGGGGCCAAGCTCCCCGGCAGGGGAGGCAACATGGAGGCGCTGGCACTCCAGGTGAAGAGAGGCCAGCGCCTCTGGGAAGACCTGCTGGAGGAGCGCCTGTTGTCTGCACGGCAGCGGGTGCTGCTGGAGGACGAGAGGGAAAAAAAAGATGCTGAGTTAACGCCGCTGCACCAGCAGGTGCAGCGGCTGGAAAAAGATCTCGTCCTCCAGCAGCAAAGAGCCAGCGCCGTGCAACAACAGGTTGACTCTCTCCTGCAGGGTCTTCTCCTCGAAAGGCAGGAGGCGGCGGACTTCCTGCATCAGCAGGCCTCAGCCGCTGATCAGGCTTTCCGCCGCCTCTGCCTTTCACTGATGCGGGGCAAAGGGGACATGTCCAACCTTTGCCGTGAGGCAGTGTTGGATGTGTCCCCGGAGCTGGCCGAGTTGCTGCGCCAGCAGGCGCACCAGCTCGGCCAGCCTAAGCCCCGCAGAGAGAGGTGGACAGGCACCAAGGTGGCGATGGTGGTGATTGGCTTCGTGGTGACGGTCACGATTGTCTGGCGCCTCGGTGAGCCAGAGTGACGCACCTCCTGGCTCTCCCAGGTGCCAAGACATCGTGACCACCGCCACCACCACCACCACCCACCAACACTCGCCACCATACTGGAGCACCAACCGTCCATCTCATACACAATCCGCCGCCACCAAACAAAGCCGTCCATACGCCGCCACCAAACATAGCCATCCATCCGCCGCCACCAAACAAATCCGTCCATACGCCGCCACCAAACATAGCTATCCATCCGCCGCCACCAAACAAATCCGTCCATCCGCCGCCACCAAACAAATCCGTCCATCCGCCACCAAACAAATCCGTCCATCCGCCGCCACCAAACAAATCCATCCATCCGCCACCAAACAAATCCGTCCATCCGCCACCAAACAAATCCGTCCATCCGCCACCAAACAAATCCGTCCATCCGCCGCCACCAAACAAACCCATCCATCCACCACCAAACAAATCCGTCCATCCGCCACCAAACAAATCCGTCCATCCGCCACCAAACAAATCCGTCCATCCGCCACCAAACAAATCCGTCCATCCGCCCACCAAACAAATCCGTCCATCCGCCACCAAACAAATCCGTCCATCCGCCACCAAACAAATCCGTCCATCCGCCACCAAACAAATCCGTCCATCCGCCACCCAAATCCACCAAACAAATCCGTCCATCCGCCACCAAACAAATCCGTCCATCCGCCACCAAACAAATCCGTCCATCCGCCACCAAACAAATCCGTCCATCCGCCACCAAACAAATCCGTCCATCCGCCACCAAACAAATCCGTCCATCCGCCACCAAACAAATCCGTCCATCCGCCACCAAACAAATCCGTCCATCCGCCACCACCAAACAAATCCGTCCATCCGCCACCAAACAAATCCGTCCATCCGCCACCAAACAAATCCGTCCATCCGCCACCAAACAAATCCGTTCATCCGCCACCAAACAAATCCGTTCATCCGCCACCAAACAAATCCATCCATCCGCCACCAAACAAATCCGTCCATCCGCCCACCAAACAAATCCGTCCATCCGCCACCAAACAAATCCGTCCATCCGCCACCAAACAAATCCGTCCATCCGCCGCCACTAAACATAGCCATCCATCCGCCACCAAACAAATCCGTCCATCCGCCGCAACCAAACAAACCCATCCATCCGCCACCAAACAAATCCCTCCATCCACCACCAAACAAATCCGTCCATCCGCCGCCACCAAACATAGCCATCCATCCGCCGCCACCAAACAAATCCGTCTATTCGCCGCCACCAAACATCCATATATCCGCCACCAAACATCCATCCATCCGCCACCACCAAACAAATCCGTCCATCCGCCGCCACCAAACAAATCCGTCCATCCGCCGCCACCAAACAAATCCGATCCACCGCCACCAAACATCCCAATCCGCCATCCACCAACCCGCACTTCTTCCTCTCTTTCTCTTGTTTCTTTTTTGTCTCTCTTTTCTGCGTCCATTCATTGTAGTGTGTTGTATTCATGTCTTCACTTTAGTTTTCTTTCAATTGTATTTCTTGTCTTATAATTGGAAATATTATAAAACTTTTTCATGTTTTTTCTCTGTGGTGGCGTAGGTGACTAAAGAATTGTCCCAGATACGTGTAAAGGAAAGCCCTACTGACACTTCAGGCATTAACCACATTCAGAGCTACAGAGTTGACTTAATTCCTCAAGACCGCGATATATTTTCCTTTTAATAGTGACCAAGGTTAAGGAAACTCGTTAAACCTCTACACTGCCACCTGTTGATTGCATTAAAAACTTTTCATCATGTAAAGATTTTGCATAAAGGAAGAAATTTGTGTTCTTACATGTTAAAGCATTTTTCATATAGTTTCAGGATAAGCGTTCTAGAAAAAATGTGTGTGTGTGTGTGTGTGTGTGTGTGTGTGTGTGTGTGTGTGTGTGTGTGTGTGTGTGTGTGTGTGTGTGTGTGTGTGTGTGTGTGTGTGTGTGTGTGTGTGTGTGTGTGTGTGTGTGTGTGTGTGTGTGTGTGTGTGTGTGTGTGTGTAATTCATTTCGGTCGCCTGCTGGTCACCCAGCTAGTCTTTCCCATTACGGAACGAGCTCAGAGCTCATAGGCCGATCTTCGGGTAGGACTGAGACCACATCAACACACCACACACCGGGAAAGCGAGGCCACAAACCCTCGAGTTACATCCCGTACCTATTTACTGCTAAGTGAACAGGGGCCACACATTAAAAGGCTTGCCCATTTGCCTCGCTGCTCCGGGATTCGAACCCGGCCCTCTCGATTGTGAGTCGAGCGTGCATGTGTGTGTGTGTGCGTGTGTCTGTGCGTGTGTGTGTTTCTTGATAATTTTAGTTGAGTAAGTACGAGTAATCTGTTCAAATGTGGAGCTTGGCCCCGGCAACGGAGGCAACCACCATCACGAAAGACATGTAAAAAATGTAAACATTCATTTTCATTGTGTATCTTAATCTTTATTTATTTGTGAGTTTGTTTGTGTTTTGACCATTTGGCCTGAAATGTGAATTTAAGATGTTGGAAATTGTACTTGCCAAGATGCGAAAAATAGTAAACCGTATTTGCTAATCAAATATTACCATTGAGCATTAACTGTGTCTCCAGCGATGGGTGGGTGGAGAGGTGAGATGTGGGGAAGGGATGGACGAAAGAGAGGAAAAAGATGAACCAAACACCGACCTCCTTGCTGCCCTGCTTCTTCAAGGCAATTCAGATTGCCAGTATGTTTTTTTCCTTTTTTCTCTTATATCACATTCAATGCGAAATCTGGAAGCACACTAACACTGAGGAATATCTCAGGTCCCAGAACACTTCCAAACACACTCTCGTTTCCTTCCACACACTAACCAGGAACACATGAATGCGCGCGCAACACACACACACACACACACACACACACACACACACACACACACACACACACACACACACACACACACACACACACACACACACACACACACACACACACACACACACACACACACACACACACACACACACACACACACACACACACACACACACACACACACACACACACACACACACGGCCCGGCAGCTCAGTGGTTAGAGCGCTGGCTTCACAAGCCAGAGGACCGGGGTTCGATTCCTCGGTCGGGTGGAGATATTTGGGTGTGTCTCCTTTGACGTGTAGCCCCTGTTCACCTAGCAGTGATTAGGTACGGGATGTAAATCGAGGAGTTGTGACCTTGTTGTCCCAGTGTGTAGTGTGTGCCTGGTCTCAGACCTATCCGAAGATCGGAAACAATGAGCTCTGAGCTCGTTCCGTACGGTAACGTCTGGCTGTCTCGTCAGAGACTGCAGGAGATCAAACAGTGAATTACGCATAAACACACACACACACGCATAAACACACACACTCACACACACACACACACACACACACACACACACACACACACACACACACACACACACACACACACACACACATATACACAAAAACACACAAATACACAAACACACACAAACACACACACACACACACACACACACACACACACACACACACACACACACACACACACACACACACACACACACACACACACACACACACACACACACACACACACACACACACACACACACACACACACACACACACACACACACACACACACACACACACACACACACACACACACACACACACACACACACACACACACACACACACACACACACACACACACACACACACACACACACACACACACACACACACACACACACACACACACACACACACACACACACACACACACACACACACACACACACACACACACACACACACAAATACACACACACACACATGGTCTTTTATGTTTGGAGGTCGCCACTAATTTCTAACCAAATTTTCATCATTAGTACAGTTTTTGGTGCTGAATACGAATATGACATTCATTTTCTCGAGAAATGAAAGATTGGCGTAGTGGCGGCGAGTGGAGATGAGGCACACATCTGAAAAGATTAGGTTAGGTTAGGTTAGGTAAGGTTAGGTTATAGGTTAGGTTAGGTTAGGTTAGGTTAGGTTAGGTTAGGTTAGGTTAGGTTAGGTTAGGTTAGGTTAGGTTAGCTTAGGGTAACTCACCTCTCTTAGATAATTCTTGAAATCAACTGTAGTAGCGCGACATATCCTCAATTCGTCCTCACAGTATTTAATGCTGGAATACTCTTTTGCCCACGAATAAATTAACACGATCATTTTCTTCAATGGAATGGTACTGCCATCAAGCCAAGTGTTTTTTCTCACTGAAACTTTATCACGGCAAGCTCTCTTGTAACACATCCACGATACACTTTCGTTTCTATTATTAATTATCATTTGAGGTTTCTTTTTTTATATGATATTAAAGTAATGCAGAAATTTAACAGCGTCTTCTTCGGTCAAAATATTGGTAAATAACCACTGCAAGTTCTACTTCACATCCATCTTGTCCACGGTCGTCTCAAACGTGCCGCGTGACACCCGACTGTGTATTGTTGCGCCCGTTAATTACTATTGCATCAATTAATGCGCGTCGCAAGGTAGTGCGCATTAAATCCTTTTTTTGTGCAACTATCTTTCATTTCTCGAGAAAATTAATGTCATATTCGTATTCAGCACCAAAAACTGTATTAATGATGAAAATTTGGTTCAAAATTACATCCTAATCCAACCTTGGAGTCCCTTTCTGGGGAGAGGAACAGAAATGTCCCCAGGTCGGACTTGTTTTTTTTATTTATTTTTTTATGACCTATAGTGCCTGTAGGCACACTTGAAGAGTATATCTGGGAAACGATGTTAAGCTTCTGCCAGTTAGTGGCGCAGGCAATTTTAATCATAGTGGAACCCATATTAGGACCCATCTCACCTTCTCTAACTTTTTCTTCTTTAACTACTGCAACATCTACTATCTTAGATCTAATTTTCAATCTGTAGAACACCACCTCTCCTCTACTAAACCTCATTTTCTTCTCCTCACCGAAACACAGCTATCTGAGGCTTCTGACAGTAGCCTATTCTGTGTTTCCTCCTACTTTCTCTGTCCTCATTTTCGTTCCAAAGCTGGATGTTGCGTCTTTGTGCGCAACGCTCTTAAATCTTCCAAGTTTTCCACCATCTAGTTGCTGTTCAATAGTCACTCTCTAGCTAAATCTATATGTGCTGTCTATCTCTTCCATAACTCCTCTGACGAGAGTAAATTCTTTGACTATTTAACTTCCAAAGTGGAGCATATTCTATCCTTCTACCCTTTCGTGGAGATCTCCATCCTTGGAGATTTAAATCTTCACCAGCTTTGATTGTCTATCTCTCAATGACCTTGGCTTCCACCACCTCTTCACTCTCGTCACTATCCTCATCCAAACCATAACTACACAAGTTATCCTTACGTTGCTATTATTCCAACTCATCTGTCTCATATACGAGTATGTTTAGCAAAGCGTGGTTTTGCGAGATAGCTTATTTTTTTTGTTTATTCAGTGGTAGCTTCCTTGAAAGCATTCGTCACGGCCGCCGAAGCGGACACTGCGGTGAATTTGGCGAGGTCTAGTACAAGCACTGCTGCTATTTCTCTTGTCAATGTACTACTTGTTTCTCTAGTTTCCCTTCCTTTTACATCTATAGGTATGTCTTTGAACCCTTCTTCCACATTTTCCTTCACGCTTTCCTCGATATTCAAGGAGGGAAAGGATACCATGGTGGTGCAGTACAACAATGTTAGTTCATTTTATGTGCCTACTTGGGAGTAACAGACTTTGTATTACTTCTAAGGAGTGACGGAAGAAGTAAATATATATGTTATTAGTAAATAAATAAATCCAATGGTAAAGGTTTAACTACACACCATAAGGTTTTAAACCACTTTTAAGTGTTATGGACTGCAAATTAAATTCTTATGTTTCAAGGTATATTGTTTGTTACATGTGCATTTGTGGTCAATAAATATGTATCTATCTATCTATCTATCTATCTATCTATCTATCTATCTATCTATCTGCCAGGTTTAGTTCTCACAAGTCAAGCTTATTTACCTTATTTTCTTGGTATGTAGTACTTTTCTCTTGCCACAAACACATCTAGCAGAATGGGCAGACCTCTGATATTCCGTAGGTTAGTCGTTAGGTGGTTAGAATACCACACTTATCGAGAGACGGTCGATATAAAGCAGGAGCTGTCTGGAAGTTTACAGTCAAGGTCTGTATATCTGTGTGTGTGTGTGTGTGTGTGTGTGTGTGTGTGTGTGTGTGTGTGTGTGTGTGTGTGTGTGTGTGTGTGTGTGTGTGTGTGTGTGTGTGTGTGTGTGTGTGTGTGTGTGTGTGTGTGTGTGTGTGTGTGTGTGTGTGTGTGTGTGTGTGTGTGTGTGTGTGTGTGTGTGTGTGTGTGTGTGTGTGTGTGTGTGTGTGTGTGTGTGTGTGTGTGTGTGTGTGTGTGTGTGTGTGTGTGTGTGTGTGTGTGTGTGTGTGTGTGTGTGTGTGTGTGTGTGTGTGTGTGTGTGTGTGTGTGTGTGTGTGTGTGTTTGTGTGTGTGTGTGTGTGCGTGTGTGATCTTTTATGTTTGGTGGTCGCCAATAATTTTGAACCAAATTTTCATCATTAATACAGATTTTGGTGCTGAATACGAATATGACATTAATTTTTTCGAGAAATGAAAGATAGTTGCACAAAAAAAGGATTTAATGCGCACTACCTTGCGACGCGCATTAATTGATGCAATAGTAATTAACGAGCGCAACAATACACAGTCAGGTGTCACGCGGCACGTTTGTGACGACCGTGGACAAGATGGATGTGAAGTACAACTTGCAGTGGTTATTTACCAATATTTTGACGGAAGAAGACGCTGTTAAATTTCTGCATTACTTTAATATCATATAAAACATGAAACCTCAAATGATAATTAATAATAGAAACGAAAGTGTATCGTGGATGTGTTACAAGAGAGCTTGCCGTGATAAAGTTTCAGTGAGAAAAAACACTTGGCTTGATGGCAGTACCATTCCATTGAAGAAAATGATCGTGTTAATTTATTCGTGGGCAAAAGAGTATTCCAGCATTAAATACTGTGAGGACGAATTGAGGATATGTCGCGCTACTACAGTTGATTTCAACAATTATCTAAGAGAGGTGAGTTAACCTAACCTAACCTAACCTAACCTAACCTAACCTATAACCTAACCTTACCTAACCTAACATTACTTTACCTAACCTAACCTATCCTAATCTTTTCAGATGTGTGCCTCATCTCCACTCGCCGCCACTACGCCAATCTTTCATTTCTCGAGAAAATGAATGTCATATTCGTATTCAGCACCAAAAACTGTACTAATGATGAAAATATGGTTAGAAATTAGTGGCGACCTACAAACATAAAAGACCATGTGTGTGTGTGTGTGTGTGTGTGTGTGTGTGTGTGTGTGTGTGTGTGTGTGTGTGTGTGTGTGTGTGTGTGTGTGTGTGTGTGTGTGTGTGTGTGTGTGTGTGTGTGTGTGTGTGTGTGTGTGTGTGTGTGTGTGTGTGTGTGTGTGTGTGTGTGTGTGTGTGTGTGTGTGTGTGTGTGTGTGTGTCACTGTTTGATCTGTGCAGTCTCTGTTTGACTGCCAGACTGTGTGTGTGTGTGTGTGTGTGTGTGTGTGTGTGTGTGTGTGTGTGTGTGTGTGTGTGTGTGTGTGTGTGTGTGTGTGTGTGTGTGTTCACTGTTTGATCTGTGCAGTCTCTGTGAGACAGCCAGTGTGTGTGTGTGTGTGTGTGTGTGTGTGTGTGTGTGTGTGTGTGTGTGTGTGTGTGTGTGTGTGTGTGTGTGTGTGTGTGTGTGTGTGTGTGTGTGTGTGTGTGTGTGTGTGTGTGTGTGTGTGTGTGTGTGTGTGTGTGTGTGTGTGTGTGTGTGTGTGTGTGTGTGTGTGCTTGCGTGTTTACGCGCATTCATGTGTTCCTGGTTAGTGTGTGGAAGGAAACGAGAGTGTGTTTGGAAGTGTTCTGGGACCTGAGATATTCCTCGGTGTTAGTGTGCTTCCAGATTTCGCATTGAATGTGATATAAGAGAAAAAAGGAAAAAAACATACTGGCAATCTGAATTGCCTTGAAGAAGCAGGGCAGCAAGGAGGTCGGTGTTTGGTTCATCTTCTTCCTCTCTTCGTCCATCCTTCCTCACATCCCACCTTTCCACCCACCCATCGCTGGAGACACAGTTAATGATCAATGGTAATATTTGATTAGCAAATACTGTTTACTATTTATCGCATCTTGGCAAGTACAATTTCCAACATCTTAAATTCACATTTCAGGCCAAATGGTCAAAACACAAACAAACTCACAATTAAATAAAGATTAAGAAACAATGAAAATGAATGTTTACATGTTTTACATGTCTTTCGTGATGGTGGTTGCCTCCGTTGCTGGGGCCAAGCTCCCCGGCAGGGGAGGCAACATGGAGGCGCTGGCACTCCAGGTGAAGAGAGGCCAGCGCCTCTGGGAAGACCTGCAGGAGGAGCGCCTGTTGTCTGCACGGCAGCGGGTGCTGCTGGAGGACGAGAGGGAAATACAAGATGGTGAGTTAACGCCGCTGCACCAGCAGGTGCAGCGGCTGGAAAAAGATCTCGTCCTCCAGCAGCAAAGAGCCAGCGCCGTGCAACAACAGGTTGACTCTCTCCTGCAGGGTCTTCTCCTCGAAAGGCAGGAGGCGGCGGACTTCCTGCATCAGCAGGCCTCAGCCGCTGATCAGGCTTTCCGCCGCCTCTGCCTTTCACTGATGCGGGGCAAAGGGGACATGTCCAACCTTTGCCGTGAGGCAGTGTTGGATGTGTCCCCGGAGCTGGCCGAGTTGCTGCGCCAGCAGGCGCACCAGCTCGGCCAGCCTAAGCCCCGCAGAGAGAGGTGGACGCTCACCAAGGTGGCGATGGTGGTGGTCGGCTTCGTGGTGACGGTCACGATTGTCTGGCGCCTTTGGTGAGCCAGAGTGACGCACCTCCTGGCTCTCCTAGGTGCCAAGACATCGTGACCACCGCCACCACCACCACCACCCACCAACACTCGCCACCATACTGGAGCACCAACCGTCCATCTCACATACAATCCGCCGCCACCAAACATAGCCATCCATCCGCCGCCTCCAAACAAATTTGTCCATCCGCCGCCACTAAACATAGCCATCCATCCGCCACCAAACAAATCCGTCCATCCGCCGCCACCATACAAATCCGTCCATCCGCCGCCACCAAACATAGCCATCCATCCGCCACCAGACAAATCCGTCCATCCGCCGCCACCAAACAAATCCGTCCATCCGCCGCCACCAAACATAGCCATACATCCGCCACCAGACAAATCCGTCCATCCGCTGCCACCAAACAAATCCGTCCATCCGCCGCCACCAAACATAGCCATCCATCCGCCACCAGACAAATCCGTCCATCCGCCGCCACCAAACAAATCCGTCCATCCGCCACCACCAAACAAATCCGTCCATCCTCCACCACCAAACAAATCCGTCCATCCGCCGCCACCATACAAATCCGTCCATCCGCCACCAAACAAATCCGTCCATCCATCCGCCACCAAACAAATCCGTCCATCCGCCACCAAACAAATCCGTCCATCCGCCGCCACCAAACATAGCCATCCATCCGCCACCAAACAAAATCCGCCACCAAACCGTCCACCAAACATAGCCATCCATCCGCCACCAAACAAATCCGTCCATCCGCCGCCTCCAAACATATCTGTCCATCCGCCACCACTAAACATAGCCATCCATCCGCCACCAAACAAATCCGTCCATCCGCCGCCACCATACAAATCCGTCCATCCGCCGCCACCAAACATAGCCATCCATCCGCCACCAGACAAATCCGTCCATCCACCGTCACCAAACATATCCGTCCATCCTCCGCCACCAACCAAATCCGTCCATCCGGCGCCACTAAACATAGCCATCCATCCGCCACCAAAAAAATCCATCAATCCGCCGCCAACAAACAAACCCATCCATCCACCACCAAACAAATCCGTTCATCCGCCACCAAACAAATCCGTCCATCCGCCACCAAACAAATCCGTCCATCCGCCACCACCAAACAAATCCGTCTATTCGCCGCCACCAAACATCCGTCCATCCGCCACCAAACAAATCCATCCATCCGCCGCCACCAAACAAACCCGTCCATCCGCCACCAAACAAATCCGTCCATCCGCCGCCACCAAACATAGCCATCCATCCGCCACCAAACAAATCCATCCATCCGCCACCAAACAAATCCGTCCATCCGCAGCCACCAAACATACCCATCCATCTCCCGCCACCAAACATAGCCATCCATCTCCCGCCACCAAACAAATCCGTCCATCCGCCGCCACCAAACAAATCTGATCCGCAGCCACCAAACATCCCAATCCGCCATCCACCAACCCTCACTCCTTCCTCTCTTCCTCTTTTTTTCTTTTTTTTCTCTCTCTTTTCTGCGTCCATTCATTGTAGTGTGTTGTATTCGTCTTCACTCCATTTTTCTTTCAATTGTATTTCTTGTCTTATAATTGGAAATATTATAAAGCTTTTTCATTTTTTTTACTCTGTGGTGGCGTAGGTGACTAAAGAATTGTCCCAGATACGAGTAAAGGAAAGCCCTACTGACACTTCAGGCATTAACCACATTCAGAGCTACAGAGTTGACTTAATTCCTCAAGACCGCGATATATTTTCCTTTTAATAGTGACCAAGGTTAAGGAAACTCGTTAAACCTCTACACTGCCACCTGTTGATTGCATTAAAAACTTTTCATCATGTAAAGATTTTGCATAAAGGAAGAAATTTGTGTTCTTACATGTTAAAGCATTTTTCATATAGTTTCAGGATAAGCGGTCTAGAAAAAATGTGTGTGTGTGTGTGTGTGTGTGTGTGTGTGTGTGTGTGTGTGTGTGTGTGTGTGTGTGTGTGTGTGTGTGTGTGTGTGTGTGTGTGTGTGTAATTCACCTCGGTAGCCTGCTGGTCACCCACCCAGTCTTTCCCATTACGGAGAAAGCTCAGAGCTCATAAGCCGATCTTCGGGTAGGACTGAGACCACATCAACACACCACACACCGGGAAAGCGAGGCCACAAACCCTCGAGTTACATCCCGTAACTATTTACTGCTAGGTGAACAGGGGCCACACATTAAGAGGCTTGCCCATTTGCCTCGCTGCTCCGGGACTCGAACCCGGCCCTCTCGATTGTGAGTCGAGCGTGTGTGTGTGTGTGTGTGTGTGTGTGTGTGTGTGTGTGTGTGTGTGTGTGTGTGTGTGTGTGTGTGTGTGTGTGTGTGTGTGTGTGTGTGTGTGTGTGTGTGTGTGTGTGTGTGTGTCTGTGCATGTGTGCGTTTCTTGAGGATTTTGGTTGAGTAAGTACGAGGAATCTCTTTAAATGTAGATGTCAATATATGTAAGTGTGTGGTTTAAGGAAGTGTGTGTGTGTGTCTATGTGTGTTTGTGTGTCTGTGTGTGTATGTGTGTGTGTGTGTATGTGTGTGTGTGTATTCATCTAGTTGTATTCACCTAGTTGTAATTTTACAGGGCCTGGGTATCATACTCGTGTGGCCCCGTCTCCATATCTACACACATCCAACTTTCCTTTAAAACTATGCACACTCCTCGCTGACACCACCTCCTCACTCAAACTATTCCACACCTCCACACATCTTTGTGGGAAACTATATTTCTTCACATCCTTCAAGCATATTCCCTTGGCTATCTTTTTACTATGCGATCTCGTAGTTCTATTTAAGTTTTCCTCTCTCAACATCATTTGCTCATTATTCACTTCATCCAGTCCGTTCAACAGTTTATATACCTATATTAAATCTCCTCTTTCTCTTCTTTGTTCCAAGGTAAGCAAATTCATTTCTTTTAATCTCTCCTCATAGGTCATTTCTGCCAATTCCGGAACCATTTTTGTTGCCATTCTCTGCAATCTCTCCAACTTCCTTATATGCTTCTTTTTATAAGGGGACCAAACCACTCCAGCATATTCCAATCTTGGTCTAATTACCGTACTAATTAATTTCTTCAACATATCTTTATCCATATAATGGAAGGCTAATCCAATATTTTTTTTATCAAATTATACGTTTCTCCAAACATCTTATCAATATGAGCCTCAAACTGTCCATGGTCTTGTATTATCACTCCCAAATCCTTTTCCTTTTCCACCTTTTTCAACACTACTTCTTCACCCATCTTATATGACCCTCTTGGCCGTCTTCCACTCTTCTCCATCTCCATCACATGACTTTTGCTCAGATTAAATTCCATTTGCCACCTCTTGCTCCACTCTCAAATCTTATCCAGATCTGCCTGTAAAATTTCAATCTTCTTCACTCTTCACACACCTACACAACTTCGCATCATCCGCAAACAAATTAATATAACTGTTTACTCCCTCTGGCATGTCATTAATATATACAAGGAAAAGTATTGGTGCCAGCACTGAGCCTTGTGGGGCTCCACTCTCCACCACCAACCAGTCCGACTTTGCATCCCTTATTATCGTTCTCATCTCCCTTCATCTCAAGTAGTTTTCCATCCACTTTAACACTTTTCCTTTCAGTCCTCCATAAATCTCTAATTTCCATAGCAGTCTCTCGTGAGGTACCTTGTCAAAAGCTTTCTTTAAATCCAAATATACACAGTCCATCCATCCCTCTCTCTCTTGTATTTTGTCAACCACTCTTGAATAAAACCTCAGTAGATTTGTTACACATGACCTCCCTTTCCTAAAGCCAAATTGATGATCCGATAATAACTTATGATCCTCCAGGAACCGTATCCAATATTTCTTTATCACCCTCTCACAAATCTTACCGACCACACTTGTTAGAGACACAGGTCTATAGTTAAGAGGCTCTTCCTTACTGCCTCCCTTATAAATGGGCACCACTTCAGCTCTTTTCCACTCTACTGGTACTTCCCCGGTTTCTAATGAACACCTTATAATATCATATAATGGATCAATCAATTCTACTCTACACTCCTTCAATAATTTTCCTGAAACTTCATCTGGTCCCATCGCTTTATCATCTTTAAGTTCCTCCAACATTTTATATAACTCCTTTTTAGGTATCTTAATGTCATCCATGTGCACATTTCCTTGTACATTCTGAGGCTTTACAAACATTGTTTCTTTAGTAAATACTTGCTGAAACCTATTATTTAGCAATTCCGCTATATTCTTAGGGTCATCTACTATCCCTTGCTCTCCTTTTAATCTTTCAATGGACTCTCTCTTTTTAAGTTTACCATTTATAAACCTGTAAAACAATTTTGGATGTTCCTTACTCTTGTCTACAATATCTTTTTCAAATGTTCTTTCTTCCTCCCTCCTTACCCTCACACTCATTTCTCGCCACTCTATAATTCTCCTTATTTAGTATATTCCTGCTCTTTTTCCATCTTTTCCAAGCCATATCTCTCTTTTCCTTAGCCTTAACACAAGTTGCATTAAACCAATCCTTTCTTCCTTCCTCTCTCGGTTTATACTTTGGTACAAATTTCATAACTCCTTTATAATATTTCATAAAAATCTCATATTTTTTTTGCACTTCTCTGATTTGTAACATCTACTCCCAATCTAATTTTCTGTGTGTGTGTGTGTGTGTGTGTGTGTGTGTGTGTGTGTGTGTGTGTTTCACTGTTTGATCTGCTGCAGTCTCTGACGACACAGCCAGACGTTACCCTACGGAACGAGCTCAGAGCTCATTATTTCCGATCTTCGGATAGGCCTGAGACCAGGCACACACCACACACCGGGACCACAAGGTCACAACTCCTCGATTTACATCCCATACCTACTCACTGCTAGGTGAACAGGGGCTACACGTGAAAGGAGACACACCCAAATATCTCCACCCGGCCGGGGAATCGAACCCCGGTCCTCTGGCTTGTGAAACCAGCGCTCTAACCACTGAGCTACCGGGTGTGTGTGTGTGTGTGTGTGTGTGTGTGTGTGTGTGTGTGTGTGTGTGTGTGTGTGTGTGTGTGTGTGTGTGTGTGTGTGTGTGTGTGTGTGTGTGTGTGTGTGTGTGTGTGTGTGTGTGTGTGTGTGTGTGTGTGTGTGTGTGTGTGTGTGTGTGTGTGTGTGTGTGTGTGTGTGTGTGTGTGTGTGTGTGTGTGTGTGTGTGTGTGTGTGTGTGTGTGTGTGTGTGTGTGTGTGTGTGTGTGTGTGTGTGTGTGTGTGTGTGTGTGTGTGTGTGTGTGTGTGTGTGTGTGTGTGTGTGTGTGTGTGTGTGTGTGTGTGTGTGTGTGTGTGTGTGTGTGTGTGTGTGTGTGTGTGTGTGTGTGTGTGTGTGTGTGTGTGTGTGTGTGTGTGTGTGTGTGTGTGTGTGTGTGTGTGTGTGTGTGTGTGTGTGTGTGTGTGTGTGTGTGTGTGTGTGTGTGTGTGTGTGTGTGTGTGTGTGTGTGTGTGTGTGTGTGTGTGTGTGTGTGTGTGTGTGTGTGTGTGTGTGTGTGTGTGTTTGATTAATTACGTGCGTGGTGCAAGTAAGAGAGACTAAGAAGAAAAGAAGAAAATCAAAGAAATGTGGCCAAATACAGACCCCAAAGATATCTGAAACTATTGAAGGAAAGAAATGTTAACAATAGCAAGACTACACTAACACCAGAACACTTTTATCATCACCTTGAGAAGTTGTCAGAAGATAATAATTCACTTGATGAACATGTAATGGATGCGGAAAGTGTTACTCATGAGGCAAGAGAAATGCAAATACTGAATAATCCCATAACAGAAAATGAGATGTTGAAAGATATTGCAAACTAAAGAACGACAAAGCTTCTGGTTATGATAACATTGTTAATGAATATATCAGAGGCACCAAAACTATTCTATATAAATTGTATGTTGTATTTCTAGTGGAATCCAAGATACAGGATATGTAGCAGAGGAATGGCGAGTAGGGGTTATTGTTCCCCCTTGTACATGAATAAAGGAGATGTTGACGAGCCACGTAACTGCACGGGTATAGCTTCACTAAGTTGCTGACACAATCTATTCTCGTCAATAATAAATGACAGGGTAAGACATTTTTCAAATAAACATAACGTTTTAAAAGAAAGGCAAGCGGGGATTAGGCAAGGTTATATTATCCTCGACTATATTTTTCTACTTAAGAGTTCTATTGCCTTGTTTTTATGGAAGAGGAAAAAAATGTTTTGGATCTTTATTGATTAAGGGAAGGCATTTCATGCAATATTGAGGGATGCACTTACAGTAGGTATAAGATGGTGAGATGGAATATTGGTGGTAAATTACTTAATGCTATTAGAAATATGTATATGAATATAAAATCATATGTAAATTTAAAAAAAAAGCATCGAACACTTTCATAAATAAAATTCCCTGCGCCACTAATGGGTGGAAGCTTAAGAGCGCTTCCAAAACTCTTCAAGTTACCTACAGGAGCTCTAGGCCTGGACCAAAAGAAATGCACTAAAGGAGTAAGACAGGGTGAAAATCTGTTCCCACTCTTGTTTGCTCTACATGTGAATGATATTGAAGATTCTTTAATAGGATGCAGGTGGCCGGAGGAGGCAGTAGACACCTACCGAAACGATAATTTAGTCTCAGCTGGGCCTTGTAGCACTAATTTGTTCTAGATCACTTCTGATGTGAATGAGTTCAGGGGGTGCTCTGAACCTACCATTAAGGCTAGTTTTGATCTCACTCATCGTTTACCATTGCATCTCACAACTGAAGGGGGCAGTCACAGCTTCCCTCTCACTCTCTCCTCTTCCTCACAAAACTACATGCATTCATTACACACTTCTCTCAATAAATAAAAAAAAAAAAAAAAAAAAAAATGGTAACTCCTAATCCAACCTCGGAGTCACTTTCTGGGGAGAGGAACAGAAATGTCCCCAGGTCGGACTTGTTTTTTTTATTTATTTTTTTATGACCTATAGTGCCTGTAGGCACACTTGAAGAGTATATCTGGGAAACGATGTTCAGCTTCTGCCAGTTAGTGGCGCAGGCAATTTTAATCATAGTGGAACCCATATTAGGACCCATCTCACCTTCTCTAACTTTTTCTTCTTTAACTACTGCAACATCTACTATCTTAGATCTAATTTTCAATCTGTAGAACACCACCTCTCCTCTACTAAACCTCATTTTCTTCTCCTCACCGAAACACAGCTATCTGAGGCTTCTGACAGTAGCCTATTCTGTGTTTCCTCCTACTTTCTCTGTCCTCATTTTCGTTCCAAAGCTGGATGTTGCGTCTTTGTGCGCAACGCTCTTAAATCTTCCAAGTTTTCCACCATCTAGTTGCTGTTCAATAGTCACTCTCTAGCTAAATCTATATGTGCTGTCTATCTCTTCCATAACTCCTCTGACGAGAGTAAATTCTTTGACTATTTAACTTCCAAAGTGGAGCATATTCTATCCTTCTACCCTTTCGTGGAGATCTCCATCCTTGGAGATTTAAATCTTCACCAGCTTTGATTGTCTATCTCTCAATGACCTTGGCTTCCACCACCTCTTCACTCTCGTCACTATCCTCATCCAAACCATAACTACACAAGTTATCCTTACGTTGCTATTATTCCAACTCATCTGTCTCATATACGAGTATGTTTAGCAAAGCGTGGTTTTGCGAGATAGCTTATTTTTTTTGTTTATTCAGTGGTAGCTTCCTTGAAAGCATTCGTCACGGCCGCCGAAGCGGACACTGCGGTGAATTTGGCGAGGTCTAGTACAAGCACTGCTGCTATTTCTCTTGTCAATGTACTACTTGTTTCTCTAGTTTCCCTTCCTTTTACATCTATAGGTATGTCTTTGAACCCTTCTTCCACATTTTTCTTCACGCTTTCCTCGATATTCAAGGAGGGAAAGGATGCCATGGTGGTGCAGTACAACAATGTTAGTTCATTTTATGTGCCTACTTGGGAGTAACAGACTTTGTATTACTTCTAAGGAGTGACGGAAGAGGTAAATATATATGTTATTAGTAAATAAATAAATCCAATGGTAAAGGTTTAACTACACACCATAAGGTATTCAACTGCTTTTAAGTGTTATGGACTAAAAATAAAATTTTTATGTTTCAAGGTTTATTGTTTGTTATATGTGCATTTGTGGTCAATAAATATGTATCTATCTATCTATCTATCTATCTATCTATCTGCCAGCTTTAGTTCTCACAAGTCAAGCTTATTTACCTTATTTTCTTGGTATGTAGTACTTTTCTCTTGCCACAAACACATCTAGCAGAATGGGCAGACCTCTGATATTCCGTAGGTTAGTCGTTAGGTGGTTAGAATACCACACTTATCGAGACGGTCGATATAAAGCAGGAGCTGTCTGAAGTTTACAGTCAAGGTCTGTATATCTGTGTGTGTGTGTGTGTGTGTGTGTGTGTGTGTGTGTGTGTGTGTGTGTGTGTGTGTGTGTGTGTGTGTGTGTGTGTGTGTGTGTGTGTGTGTGTGTGTGTGTGTGTGTGTGTGTGTGTGTGTGTGTGTGTGTGTGTGTGTGTGTGTGTGTGTGTGTGTGTGTGTGTGTGTGTGTGTGTGTGTGTGTGTGTGTGTGTGTGTGTGTGTGTGTGTGTGTGTGTGTGTGTGTGTGTGTGTGTGTGTGTGTGTGTGTGTGTGTGTGTGTGTGTGATCTTTTATGTTTGAGGTCGCCACTAATTTTGAACCAAATTTTCATCATTAATACAGATTTTGGTGCTGAATACGAATATGACATTAATTTTCTCGAGAAATGAAAGATAGTTGCACAAAAAAAGGATTTAATGCGCACTACCTTGCGACGCGCATTAATTGATGCAATAGTAATTAACGGGCGCAACAATACACAGTCGGTGTCACGCGGCACGTTTGAGACGACCGTGGACAAGATGGATGTGAAGTACAACTTGCAGTGGTTATTTACCAATATTTTTACCGAAGAAGACGCTGTTAAATTTCTGCATAACTTTAATATCATATAAAAGAGAAAAGATGTAAAAAGAAACCTCAAATGATAATTAATACTAGAAACGAAAGTGTATCGTGGATGTGTTACAAGAGAGCTTGCCGTGATAAAGTTTCAGTGAGAAAAAACACTTGGCTTGATGGCAGTACCATTCCATTGAAGAAAATGATCGTCTTAATTTATTCCTGGGCAAAAGAGTATTCCAGCATTAAATACTGTGAGGACGAATTGAGGATATGTCGCGCTACTACAGTTGATTTCAACAATTATCTAAGAGAGGAGAGTTAACCTAACGTAACCTAACCTGTCCTAACCTAACCTAACCTAACCTAAGCCAACCTAACCTAACCCTACCTAACCTAACCTAACCTAACCTAACCCAACCCTAACCTAACCTTACCTAACCTAACCTTACTTTACCTAACCTAACCTTTTCAGATATGTGCCTCATCTCTACTCGCCGCCACTACGCCTATCTTTCATTTCTAGAGAAAATGAATGTCATATTCGTATTCAGCACCAAAACTGTACTAATGATGAAAATTTGGTTAGAAATTAGTAACGACCTCAAACATAAAAGACCCTGTGTGTGTGTGTGTGTGTGTGTGTGTGTGTGTGTGTGTGTGTGTGTGTGTGTGTGTGTGTGTGTGTGTGTGTGTGTGTGTGTGTGTGTGTGTGTGTGTGTGTGTGTGTGTGTGTGTGTGTGTGTGTGTGTGTGTGTGTGTGTGTGTGTGTGTGTGTGTGTGTGTGTGTGTGTGTGTGTGTGTGTGTGTGTGTGTGTGTGTGTGTGTGTGTGTGTGTGTGTGTGTGTGTGTGTGTGTGTGTGTGTGTGTGTGTGTGTGTGTGTGTGTGTGTGTGTGTGTGTGTGTGTGTGTGTGTGTGTGTGTGTGTGTGTGTGTGTGTGTGTGTGTGTGTGTGTGTGTGTGTGTGTGTGTGTGTGTGTGTGTGTGTGTGTGTGTGTGTGTGTGTGTGTGTGTGTGTGTGTGTGTGTGTGTGTGTGTGTGTGTGTGTGTGTGTGTGTGTGTGTGTGTGTGTGTGTGTGTGTGTGTGTGTGTGTGTGTGTGTGTGTGTGTGTGTGTGTGTGTGTGTGTGTGTGTGTGTGTGTGTGTGTGTGTGTGTGTGTGTGTGTGTGTGTGTGTGTGTGTGTGTGTGTGTGTGTGTGTGTGTGTGTGTGTGTGTGTGTGTGTGTGTGTGTGTGTGTGTGTGTGTGTGTGTGTGTGTGTGTGTGTGTGTGTGTGTGTGTGTGTGTGTGTGTGTGTGTGTGTGTGTGTGTTGCGTGTTTGCGCGCATTCATGTGTTCCTGGTTAGTGTGTGGAAGGAAACGAGAGTGTGTTTGGAAGTGTTCTGGGACCTGAGATATTCCTCGGTGTTAGTGTGCTTCCAGATTTCGCATTGAATGTGATATAAGAGAAAAAAGGAAAAAAAACATACTGGCAATCTGAATTGCCTTGAAGAAGCAGGGCAGCAAGGAGGTCGGTGTTTGGTTCATCTTCTTCCTCTCCTTCGTCCATCCCTTCCTCACATCCCACCTTTCCACCCACCCATCGCTGGAGACACAGTTAATGATCAATGGTAATATTTGATTAGCAAATACTGTTTACTATTTTTCGCATCTTGGCAAGTACAATTTCCAACATCTTAAATTCACATTTCAGGCCAAATGGTCAAAACACAAACAAACTCACAATTAAATAAAGATTAAGAAACACAATGAAAATGAATGTTTACTTTTTCTACATGGCTTTCATGATGGTGGTTGCCTCCGTTGCCGGGGCCAAGCTCCCCGGCAGGGGAGGCAACATGGAGGCGCTGGCACTCCAGGTGAAGAGAGGCCAGCGCCTCTGGGAAGACCTGCTGGAGGAGCGCCTGTTGTCTGCACGGCAGCGGGTGCTGCTGGAGGACGAGAGGGAAAAAAAAGATGCTGAGTTAACGCCGCTGCACCAGCAGGTGCAGCGGCTGGAAAAAGATCTCGTCCTCCAGCAGCAAAAAGCCAGCGCCGTGCAGCACCAGGCTGACTCTCTCCAGCAGGGTCTTCTCCTCGAAAGGCAGGAGGCGGCGGATTTCCTGCATCAGCAGGCCTCAGCCGCTGATCAGGCTTTCCGCCGCCTCTGCCTTTCACTGATGCGGGGCAAAGGGGACATGTCCAACCTTTGCCGTGAGGCAGTGTTGGATGTGTCCCCGGAGCTGGCCGAGTTGCTGCGCCAGCAGGCGCACCAGCTCGGCCAGCCTAAGCCCCGCAGAGAGAGGTGGACAGGCACCAAGGTGGCGATGGTGGTGATTGGCTTCGTGGTGACGGTCACGATTGTCTGGCGCCTCGGTGAGCCAGAGTGACGCACCTCCTGGCTCTCCCAGGTGCCAAGACATCGTGACCACCGCCACCACCACCACCACCCACCAACACTCGCCACCATACTGGAGCACCAACCGTCCATCTCACACAATCCGCCGCCACCAAACAAATCCGTCCATCCGCCGCCACCAAACATAGCCATCCATCCGCCGCCACCAAACAAATCCGTCCATCCGCCGCCACCAAACATAGCCATCCATCTCCCGCCACCAAACAAATCCGTCCATCCGCCGCCACCAAACAAATCCATCCATCCGCCGCCACCAAACAAATCCGTCCATCCGCCACCAAACAAATCCGTCCATCCGCCGCCACCAAACAAATCCGTCCATCCGCCACCAAACAAATCCGTCCATCCGCCACCAAACAAATCCGTCCATCCGCCACCAAACAAATCCGTCCATCCGCCACCAAACAAATCCGTCCATCCGCCGCCACCAAACAAATCCGTCCATCCGCCACCAAACAAATCCGTCCATCCGCCACCAAACAAATCCGTCCATCCGCCACCAAACAAATCCGTCCATCCGCCACCAAACAAATCCGTCCATCCGCCACCAAACAAATCCGTCCATCCGCCACCAAACAAATCCGTCCATCCGCCACCAAACAAATCCGTCCATCCCCACCAAACAAATCCGTCCATCCACCAAACAAATCCGTCCATCCGCCACCAAACAAATCCGTCCATCCGCCACCAAACAAATCCGTCCATCCGCCACCAAACAAATCCGTCCATCCGCCACCAAACAAATCCGTCCATCCGCCACCAAACACAAATCCGTCCATCCGCCACCAAACAAATCCGTCCATCCGCCACCAAACAAATCCGTCATCCGCCACCAAACATCC
>NC_059301.1:6340059-6372559 GCF_017591435.1 Portunus trituberculatus
TCGTTGATAATCTATCAGCCCTGTGCTCTTATTGGGGTCAAGGTTGCGCAGGTATTTGGCTATATCGTCTTCGCTAATTTCATCTATTATCAGCTTTTCATTTTCAGATCCTCTATACATGTTGATCGCGGTTGGCAAGGTCGAAAAGTCTTCTGTGATAAACACGCTGTGAAAAAAGTTATTTAGGATTGTTGCCATGGCTTTACTATCACTCACAAGTGTGTTATTATCATCTTTTATCGGCCCAATTATTTTCTTTGACAGTCTTTTTACTACGAATGTATTGGAAAACCTTTTTAGGATTTGTTTTTGCTTGCCTTGATATGTTTATTTCCAGGAGAAGGAGAAGGAGAAGGAAAAGGAAAAGGAGAAGGAAAAGGAGAAGGAGAAGGAGAAGGAGAAGAAAAAGGAAAAGGAAAAAAAAAGAGAAGGATGAGGAGAATAAGGAGGAGGACAAGGAGTAGAAGGATGAGGAAGTGAACAAGGAAAAGGAGGAGAAGAAGGAAGAAGATAAGTATACTGGACACAATAGAAAATAAGAGAAAAGAGAAGACCACTGTCTATAGAAGTGGAAAATGAAAAAAAAGAAAGAAAAACAGAAAAAGAAAATGTAGCAATCGAACACATGAATTGAGGAAAATGATGAAAAAAATAGAGAAAAGAGAAAAAAATATTTAGTTGGGAGGAAAATGGGATGAAAATGGGGAGAGGAAGGATGAGAGAGAAGACGATGGATGGAGGTGAGGAGTCTGAAGGGATGACTGGGAAAACTGGAAAACTGGATGAAAATGGGGAGGAGGATGGGGAGGCTAAGGATGGGAGGGAAGATGATGGGTGGAGGTGAAGAGATGGCTGGGAAAACTGGAAAACTGGATGAGAATGGGGAGGAGGATGGGGAGGCTAAGGATGGGAGGGAAGATGATGGGTGGAGGTGAGGAGTCTTTAGGGCTGGCTACTGACTGACCTCCTTGTGTGTGTGTCTCGTCTCAAGGACCACGGGGGAGAAACATTACTTTACACTTTTCCCGCTTGTGTTTGAGAAGGAGACAACTGATAGCACTGAATAAGCACCGATTTTTTTCTCTACCTCCTTCTCTCTCTCTCTCTCTCTCTCTCTCTCTCTCTCTCTCTCTCTCTCTCTCTCTTCCTTGTCCCACTTTACATTTACTCCTCGTCTATTCCCGTCCTTTATTCCTTTATACTGTACATGTTTCTCTCTTTATCTCTCCTCTCCTTTGTCTCTTTTCGTACGTAACTTGATTTTTATTTCCTCTTCTGTCTTTCCTTTCAACTTTCAAATATTCGTTTGATACATCTTTCTGGTTCGTGTTACTTCAATTTCATATTTTCACTTTAAAAACAGGATAACCAGTAAATCGTAACTTCTCTCTTTTTCTTTCTTTCTTTTTCTCTTTCTATATTTTCCAGTTTATTCTCTCCTAACTATCTGTCATTCATTCATCCACCAATTCCTTCGATATATTTCGTATTCAGTCCTCAAATTAACTGGTATATATCCTTTTTCTAATCTCTCAACCAAACCCTATCAACCAACTTCAATCCTATCCCTTCCAAATTCATAACCATTCATTTTTCATATTCCTCCTATTCGTTCCTGCCTTCATACCTCAACTCCCTCCCTCCTGTCCCTCCTCCTGTGACGCAACTCTCAAGGCAGCTTCCAGGGAGGCTATCGAGCAGTCCCCCCACCCCGACTTCACCTCATCTCTATGCACACAAGCACACATCCAAACACACCACGCTGAGTCGTCAAGGATGAAGCCAAACAGTGTCAATGGGTTTCACACGCTCGTAACAGTAGAGGATTAGGACTCTCTCTCTCTCTCTCTCTCTCTCTCTCTCTCTCTCTCTCTCTCTCTCTCTCTCTCTCTCTCTCTCTCTCTGTAGGGTTGTCAGTGCGTGTCAGCAGTGGTCATAAGGCTGGTGTTAGTGGTTTTAGTGATTTTAGTAGTAGTAGTAGTAGTAGTAGTAGTAGTAGTAGTAGTAGTAGTAGTAGTAGTAGTAGTAGTAGTAGTAGTAGTAGTTGTTGTTGTTGTTGTTGTTTTGGGTGGTGGCATAAAAAAATGTTCTAAGTTGAAACGTGAATGTTTTCCTCTTCAAGTTTCGGCTTCTATACATTTTCCTTCTCATATCTTTACTTAATCAAAACATGATGATTAAACAAAGGAAGACACACACAGCAAAGCACACACACACACACACACACACACACACACACACACACACACACACACACACACACACACACACACACACATTGAAAGGTTCCCGCAGCACGAAGAAGAAGAAGAAGAAGAAGAAGAAGAAGAAGAAGAAGAAGAAGAAGAAGAAGAAGAAGAAGAAGAAGAAGAAGAAGAAGAAGAAGAAGAAGATGATGATGATGATGATGATGATGATGATGATGATGATGATGAAGAAGAAGACAAAAATAAAGAAAGGAGAAGGAGGAGGAGGAGGAGGAGGAGGAGGAGGAGGAGGAGGAGGAGGAGGAGGAGGAGGAGGAAGGAGGAGGAGGAGGAGGAGGAGGGCGTTCAAAATGTCGTAAGACTGTCAAGGTCGGGGGGCGAGGCCGGTCCTCAGCCGGATGTGTGGGCACCGGGTGCACGTCCACGCCCGCGGGTACCTGGCGTGTCCAAATGGCGCAAGGCGGGGCGGAAAGGTACTGGGAGGTTCGGGCGGAGCTTCAAGAGGCGGGAAGAGACGAAAAAGAAGCGTGAAGTAACAATGTAGAGGAGAGAAACTGGAGATTGAGAATGTGATGAGAGACAAGCAATGCGGTGATAGGAATGGTGAAGACGGAAGAGGTCGATGGAAAGTAAAGGGATGGAGAGGGTGGTGTGAAGAGATAGAGGGGCTGAGGATGGTATGGGAAATATGCAGTAGGGTGTTTTACAAGGTGGACAGGAAAGAGAAGGGAAGGGAAGGAAAGCAAGGGAAGGGAAGGGAAGGCTAGAGAAGGGAAGGGATGGAAAGGGAAGACCAGGGAAGGGAAGGGAAGAGATGAGAGAAAAAAAAGACGAAAAAAGAAGAGATGAGAAGAATGAGAAAGGAATAAAAGAAAAGGAGAGACGAAAAAGAGAAGACAAAAAGAAAAGATAAGAGACGAAAAGAAAAGAGAAAAGATGGGAAAGAGAAAACAAAGAGAAAAGAAGGAAAGGAAAATAAATGAAAGAGAGATAAAGGAAAAAAAACACGAAAGACTACACAGAAAAGCATAATGAAAGGAAATAACGTGAAAAATATGCAGTAGAATGGAATAAGTGATGGAGAACGTGGAAAAAATATGGAAGAAAAAAAAAAGAGAGAAGGAAATAGAAATGAAAGAACGCGGCAGAGGGACTTGGAAGAAAGGCAACGAGTGGAGAAATACAAAATAGAGGAGAGAATGCGGAAATAGAAAGAGAAAGAGAGAGAGAGAGAGAGAGAAGCGGATGAGAAATAATTTAGTAAGACGTAAGAAGACAAAAAAAAGTGGACTGTTACTGTAAGTCATGCCCTGTAAACTTGTGTGATGGAATAAATACAAGAGAAAAACAAAAACCAGGACGTGAGGTATGAACGGAAGGAGAGGGCTGGGGAAGTCCTAACCTAAAGCTGAGGGATTTACGAGGAGTGTAACGCTGTACCGAGAAGGAGAGTGAGGAGAGGAGAGGAGAGGAGAAGGAAGAGGATGTTGGGGAAATACTGAGTCACTGTCCTGGTTCGCCAAGGACGCGCCCAAGCCGTTACTCGTGAGGCCAAGAAACAGGTCATTGGTCTTGTCTGTGGCGGATGTGTGTGTGTGTGTGTGTGTGTGTGTGTGTGTGTGTGTGTGTGTGTGTGTGTGTGTGTGTGTGTGTGTGTGTGTGTGTGTGTGTGTGTGTGTGTGCGCCACGAGCTAGAGGTGTGGTGGTGGGGAACATAATACCACATACACCAACCATTCCTTTTCCTTTCCATACCACCACTGCCATTTACCTGCTTCTTGTCCTTACCTGCTTCCTACGAGCCTTTCAAAATGTTCCGCTTCTTAGACTCAGGACAAACTTATTCTCATGAGATAAATTACGTGTATTGTATATAAATCATGCCTTAAAAAAATTGTATGGTTGAATTTGAATTTGGAAAGAGCAAAGTGGTAAGCGTTTTAGTGTTACAATTTATCACAACAGCATGGATAACACCACTTGAATATTGTAGGGAGAGAAAATAAGAATAGAAAATGAATTAATATACAAAGCAGAAGAAAAATAAAACAATAATTGAAAGGAAAAGACAGATAAAAACAAATATACCATGAGTAACGTGTAAAAACAACATAAAACACGAAGATAAAGGCACGAGACACCAATAAATATCGCAATAAACACAACACCACCACAACAGCAACAGCACCAACAACAGCACCAAGAACGATAACAATAAGTAACAACGCATGAAGGTGAAGATAGAAAGACGAAGCACCACAATATAATCTTTTTTTTTTCTTTGCAACACAATGAAAGAACAAACACACAAGACGCTCAGTACAACACGGCAGGCGGCGGTCACTAACAACACAACAGCGCCTCGTAAATCCCACACATCCGCAAACACTTCCCTCGCGTGCAAATGATGGTTGGACACTAACCTTTCAAATTCAACGCTTGCAGAAGAGAGAGAAAAAATTAACGTTTGGCTTTCTTTTTAATTCCGGAACTTTTTTGATGTTTTTTTGGTTTAATTTGGTACAAGTTTATGACCTTTGTTTATCTATTTATTTTCTTGATTTCTTCTTTTTATTTCGGCAGCAGAGGAGAAAGAAAAAAATAATGTTTGCCTATTTTTAATTCCGGAACTGTTTTTTTTTTATATTCTTTTTTGTTAGTTTAGTTCAAGTTTATGACCTTTTTTTAATTTACTTTTCTTATTTGCTCTCTATATATCGTGAGGCAGCATTCAGTTAACAAGTTCCTCCATTTTCTTCTCTTCTCCATTTTCTCCGCTCTTTCTTCTCCTCATTCATTTTGCTTGGTGGAGAGATAAAAAAAAAAACAACGATATAGAAAGACGAAATAACATCATATCCACGGATGACTTCACTCGATCCTACACTGAGAATGCGCACAAAACAACCTCCATCTTTATATTACTCGTGTACAACAAACAAACACAACACAACACAACACAACACAACACAACACAACACAACGCAACACAACACAACACAACATAACACAAAACAACACAACACACACACACAACACAACACACAACAACACAACACAACACACAACACAACACAACACAACACAACACAACACACAACAACACACAACACAACACACAACAACACAACACAACACAACACAACACACACACACACACACACACAACACAACACAACACAACACAACACAACACAACACAACACACAATACAACACACACACACAACACAACACAACACAACACAACACAACACAACACAACACAACACAACACAACACAACACAACACACAACAACACAACACAACACAACACACAACACAACACACACACAACACAACACAACACAACACAACACACCGGCAAAAAAAAAAAACTCATTTATTTATTCTCTTGAGGTTCTGCAATTTCTTTGTTTTTCTTTTTCGATGTGCCTTGTTTGTTTGTTGGTTGGTCTGCATTGGTCTGTCTGTCTCGCTCTCTGATGCATTGATGAGTCTAAGAAATAAATGAAATAAGGGAAAAAAAAAAAAGAACAGTATGTAAAGACAGCGAATGTAAGAGAAACAAGTAATCTTAGCTATACTTCGATGTCCTACAATGCCTCCAATTAACAGACAACCTACCCAAAGTCAGTCATTGATGGAGAGAAATACCGGAAATGTAACAAAACAGTACACGTAAAACAAAAACACACGGAAAAATACTCAAATCTTTTATACATACACATTTTATAACATGCCTTTAGATAACAGAATATACACACACACACACACACACACACACACACACACACACACACACACACACACACACACACAAGAAAAAAATAAATAAATAAATACGTATACTCATATTTTCATCTATTCATTTATATATATATTCATTTGTATTTATCTATTTATTTATTTATCTACTTATCTATTTATTCATTCATATATTTTTGGGGTGGGGACCAGGTATGTGTATAGAGCAAGCGATTTTCTTCTCATATTTACATTACACACCACACTCTAAACCTCGTAATGGGAAGCCAGCACACACAGCGATCTACCCCATGACTTGCACATCGCGGTGAGTAATGACGGGCAGGCCAGGAAGCAGTGAGGCGGTGGAGGTGGCGGCGGCGCGTCCCTGCTCCAGACACACCGAGGTTGCTTCTCTGTATGCCTGTCGCGTTCCAGTACCTAATGAGGGATGGCTAGAATGGGAGGCAATGACGCACACATACACACACACACACACACACACACACACACACACACACACGGTCGTTGGTGTGTGTGTGTGTGTGTGTGTGTGTGTGTGTGTGTGTGTGTGTGTGTGTGTGTGTGTGTGTGTGTGTGTGTGTGTGTGTGTGTGTGTGTGTGTGTGTTTAGGGGGGTTTAAGGAGAGAAGATTGTGTTTGGATAATTCACTGTGGACTATAAAATTTAACCCCCGACAAAGGCCTCCACTTTTAATCTGCTACAGTGTGTGTGTGTGTGTGTGTGTGTGTGTGTGTGTGTGTGTGTGTGTGTGTGTGTGTGTGTGTGTGTGTGTGTGTGTGTCCGCGCCACTCCTCCTCACTACAGCGACGTACTGGAGAGAGAGAGAGAGAGAGAGAGAGAGAGAGAGAGAGAGAGAGAGAGAGAGAGAGAGAGAGAGAGAGAGAGAGAGAGAGAGAGAGAGAGAGAGAGAGAGAGAGAGAGAGAGAGAGAGAGAGAGAGAGAGAGAGAGAGAGAATCAAGCAAGGAGTGTGTGGAGTAACAACGCACCGCCATCTCTGTTACTGTATTTGGAAAAGGAGCGACTGAGATTGAAGTTTACGAATTTAATAATGATAAAAAAAAAATAAAAAATGGAAATTGCATCGAATATAAATATCTTGAATCTCTCCTTTAATTTTTTTTTCACTCTAATGGAATATTCATAAGTCAATTGGAATGTCTGCAGTCAACATCAAGAATTGTGTGTTGTGACTGGTAAGTAAGCGTTTGGTTTGCTAATGGACCTTCAAACTGTATTGTTTTAATTTAACCCCTTCGATACTGCATGGGAGACATTTTTACCTTGAGATTTGTATACGTTTAGACTCTTTTATTGACATTAGGAAAGGTCTATGGAGGTCAAGAAGATTAATGACCACAGTCTTCCATTTTATTGACATTAGGAAAGGTGTATGGAGGTCAAGAAGATTAATAACCACAGTCTTCACTATTTTAATCTCCCACATAAGTTTCTGAAGCTGTATAAAATCACCAAATAGCAAGCAAAATGAATATGGGAACGCGTCATGGTACTAAATGGGTTAACTAAGCTGTTTTAATCCACAGTGTTATCAATAATGCTGCAAGGCTGTTAAGTGTATCGTACCTCTCTCTCTCTCTCTCTCTCTCTCTCTCTCTCTCTCTCTCTCTCTCTCTCTCTCTCTCTCCCGGAACTTCTCCCCTCCCACACTGTCCCTCCCACACTGTCTCCTCCTCACATAGCTATCTCAACACTTTACTGAGAACTAACAACGTGCAAGGAGGAAAGGAATGAGACAGGGCACGGATTAATAAAACATGAAACGAACTAATAGCCTGTCGTATTCAGTGATAAGAAAAAAAAGATGAAATATTAATAATTCAGATGATTATAGGTCTCTGGATTGCCCCAGCACGTTTAGGCACCAGCGGGCAGTAGTGTGTGACGGGAAGGCGAGGGAGAGAGATAGGTGGTGATACAAAGCCATTTACTTGTTACGTGATGTGTACCTCGTGTTTATATGATTCAATTCTAATATTTTCGCTTCTTGACTAGTTTTTTTTTCTGTTTCACAATTTTTAGGATTTTAAACATACATTTTTGCTTTGTTGAGTCTAATAGTTTTATAATTAAACCCTTCAATACTGGGAGTCATTTTTACCATGAGTTTTGTGTAAGATTAGACGATTTTGTTGACAATAGGAAGGGTCTATGGAGGTCAGAAGATTAATGGCCACAGTCTTCACTATCTTAATCTCCCACATTAAGTTTCTGAAGCTGCATAAAATCGCCTAATAGTAACCAGAATGAATATGGAAATACGTCAAGGCACTGAAGAGGTTAAAAAATAATCAACTCATTTTTTATTTCGTTAATAATTCATTCTTATAAGTCCTTTCATTTATTTTTCTTACCAAGCTCGTATTTTTCTCTAGTTAATAATTAATTCTTACGTGTGCTTGTATTTTTTTTCCTTTCCAATGCTCGTATATAAAAAAAAAAAAAGGCAATAGGTGTACAATTCAATCAGCTGTGAGAGTGTTCCTTCTTCCCAATAATTTCCTTGCGTTGGTATATCTGGTGTTTAATAATGCATGGTAGCAGGTGCTTTATTTCCCCAGTGACAGAAAATGGCCCTAGTGAGTGTTGTCTCCGCGCGGCGCCTGTCAAGTGCTCAGGGCAGGAGTGTCTTTACCATGTACAGAACACGGCGGATTTTCCTCATGGCTTATCCTCGAGTGGCTGTTCTTTCCTTGTAGCAACAGAAGACAAAGTTAATCCCTTCATTAATGTGACGCGTTTCTATATTCATTCTGCTTATTATTTGGCGATTTTACACAACTTCAGATACTTATGTAGGGGATTAGAATACTGAATACTGTGGCCATTAATCTTCTGGACTCCATAAACCCTTGCTAATGTAAGTAAAATCGTCTAATCGTACCCAAAACTCATAGTAAAAAATGTATTCCAGTACTGAGGAGATTAAGATGCAAAAAACGGGATAATCTTACTGTCCTTAAAAATAGAAATCGCGCAAAAAGTACTAGCAAAGAGAATAAGTTACTGGAAAAAACAACGAAAGCCAGGACAAATTAAGGGTGATAAGCATTTCTCACTTATTTAAGCTCCTATTAACTAACGTGTCTCCATTAGTGAAAGTACATGAAAAAAAAACCCAAAAATAAAGACTTCAAAATACTCTCACTGATGAAGGAGTTAGTCTGGTTGTGTTCCTTTTTTTCATTCCGTAACAAATTCATACTTCATTTAGTCCGCTCATCTCCCTCTTCCCTTTCTGCAATCAGTCTTTCTTCAATAGAGAGAGAGAGAGAGAGAGAGTGTGTGTGTGTGTGTGTGTGTGTGTGTGTGTGTGTGTGTGTGTGTGTGTGTGTGTGTGTGTGTGTGTGTGTGTGTGTGTGTGTGTGTGTGTGTGTGTGTCTGTGTAGCTAAACATTCTACAGTATATCTTACACACTGATCTATAACAAAAAAAATATAAATAAATAAATATATAAATAAATAAAATAACAAGGAATTTAAGATGAAGAGAATTTTGTGGTACTGAAAGTGATAGTGGTAACTGGTAGAGGAGGTGGTGGTGGTGGTGGTGGTGGTGGTGGTGATGCTCCTCCAGTGGTGAGCCTTATACGGAGGTCAAGGCGGGAAGACCTGTGGTGTGGAGGACAAGGAAGAGGAAGGGGAGGGGGAGAGACAGAGGAGAGGACGACGGCGTGGGAGGAAGCGGAGGAGGGAAGAAAGGAAAGAGGGAGTGATCGCATAAGGAAGGAACAAGTGGAGGAGGAGGAGGAGGAGGAGGAGGAGGAGGAGGAGGAGGAGGAGGAGGAGGAGGAGGAGGAGGAGGAGGAGAGAGGAAAGTGATAAGAGAGAGAGAGATTAGGCAGCAAATGTTCAGACTGAGGTGAGAGAGAGAGAGAGAGAGAGAGAGAGAGAGAGAGAGAGAGAGAGAGAGAGAGAGAGAGAGAGAGAGAGAGAGAGAGAGAGAGAGCAAAAATAGGAAAAGGAAAACGAGAAATATGAGAATAGGAGCAAAAGGTGAAAACAAGGAGAGAGAGAGAGAGAGAGAGAGAGAGAGAGAGAGAGAGAGAGAGAGAGAGAGAGAGAGAGAGAGAGAGAGAGAGAGAGAGAGAGAGAGAGAAAGTTGAAAGACGAGAAGTTGGAGGAGGACAAGGAAGTGGCGAAGAAATAGAAGGAAGGAGAGGAAGATGAGGAGGAAGAGGAAGAGGAAGAGGAGGAGGAGGAGGAGGAGGAGGAGGAGGAGGAGGAGGAGGAGGAGGAGGAGGAGGAGGAGGAGGAGGAGGAGGAGGAGGAGGAGGAGGAGGAGGAAGGAGAGGAAGATGAGGAGTAAGGGAAGAAGAGAAGAAGAGAAGGAGGAGGAAGAAAACGAAGAAAAGAAGAAAGTTACAAAGAAATACATAAGAATTACAAATACCACCACCACCACCACCACCACCACCACCACCACCACCACCACCACCACCACCACCACCACCACCACCACAACTACAGTGAGAAGAGAAGAAAACGAAAGACGAGAAGAAGAATTACACATGACAAACAAATGAACAAAAATAAGTAAAGAGGTAAACATTTGCTTCTGTGGCTGTGGCTGTGGTTGTGGCTGTGGTTGTGGCTGTGGCTGTGGCTGTGGTTGTGGCTGTGGCTGTGGCTGTGGTTGTGGCTGTGGTTGTGGCTGTGGTTGTGGCTGTGGCTGAGGCTGTGGCTGTGGTTGTGGCTGTGGCTGTGGCTGTGGTTGTGGCTGTGGCTGTGGTTGTGGCTGTGGCTGTGGTTGTGGCTGTGGCTGTGGTTGTGGCTGAGGCTGTGGCTGTGGTTGTGGCTGTGGCTGTGGTTGTGGCTGAGGCTGTGGCTGTGGCTGAGGCTGTGGCTGTGGTTGTGGTTGTGGCTGTGGTTGTGGCTGTGGTTGTGGCTGTGGCTGTGGCTGTGGTTGTGGCTGTGGCTGTGGTTGTGGCTGTGGTTGTGGCTGTGGTTGTGGCTGTGGTTGTGGCTGTGGCTGAGGCTGTGGCTGTGGTTGTGGCTGTGGCTGTGGTTGTGGCTGTGGCTGTGGCTGTGGCTGTGGCTGTGGCTGTGGCTGTGGTTGTGGCTGTGGCTGTGGCTGTGGCTGTGGCTGTGGCTGTGGCTGTGGCTGTGGTGGCTGTGGCTGTGGTTGTGGCTGTGGCTGTGGCTGTGGCTGTGGTTGTGGCTGTGGCTGTGGTTGTGGCTGTGGCTGTGGCTGTGGCTGTGGCTGTGGCTGTGGCTGTGGCTGTGGCTGTGGTGGCTGTGGCTGTGGCTGTGGCTGTGGCTGTGTGGCTGTGGCTGTGGCTGTGGCTGTGGCTGTGGTTGTGTGGCTGTGGCTGTGGCTGTGGCTGTGGTGTGGCTGTGGCTGTGGCAATGGGAAGCTAAATGGCTAATGAGTAAACGATGTAAACGAGAGAGAGAGAGAGAGAGAGAGAGAGAGAGAGAGAGAGAGAGAGAGAGAGAGAGAGAGAGAGAGAGAGAGAGAGAGAGAGAGAGAGAGAGAGAGAGAGAGAGAGAGAGGAAGATTAAAGTAAAGAAAGAGGAAGGAAGAGGAAGATAAACAGGAGGAGGAGGAGGAGGAGGAGGAGGAGGAGGAGGAGGAGGAGGAGGAGGAGGAGGAGGAGGAGGAGGAGGAGAGGAGGAGGAGGAGGAGGAGGAAGGGCGTATTAGCATTACAAACATACCAAGTGGCCTGCAGATCTCCCCCTCTCTCCCCTCTTCCCCTCTCCCTCTCCCCTCCTCCCCCTCATCGACTCACTCTCACTCTTACCTCTGTTGTGTCTTCTCCGCCCCAGCTCCCCAAACCCCGCCCCGCCCCGCCTCAGACCGCACCCCGACCTTGCCTCCTCAGCCGCCGCCGCTCATCCGGATCCTCAGCACCTTCAGGAGGAGGAGGAGGAGGAGGAGGAGAAGGAGATAATCGGGAGTAGCTAATGATAAAAGATAGAAAGAAGTAGATTCCTCCAGGATGTTGAAGGTCATTGGTGGAGGAGTGATGCTGCTGTCTCCTCCTCCTCCTCCTCCTCCTCCTCCTCCTCTTCCATTTTTTGTGTCCATTTCCAGGAAGTTAGTTATAATTATTTCCTGCCATGTAAGACTCTGAAGATTTGATGTTGCTTGGTTATTCTTTGAAATATTTGTAATCCTCCTCCTCCTCCTCCTCCTCCTCCTCCTCCTCCTCCTCCTCCTCCTCCTCCTCCTCCTCCTCCTCCTCCTCCTCGTCCTTCTTGTCCTTCTCCTTCAACAACAACAACAACAGATACTACTACTACTGCTACTTCTGCTTAATTCTACTACTACTACTACTACTACTACTACTACTACTATAGTTACTCAAGTTTCACGCACTCATTTTATCTAAAACATGATGAATAAACAAACTAAGACAACAAAATCAACATACACACACACACACACACACACACACACACACACACACACACACACACACACACACACACACACACCTAAAAGACATGTAAAAGTCAATTACTGTGAAGCTTTTTACTTTATTGCTTTGATTGTTATTTATTAATGAATGTTATTTTTCTTTTACTTCCTTCTTATTTATTTCTTCCTTTCCTTTCTTCTACACTAACTTTCTTTCTTCCATTAACTCCTTCGTGTTGTTTTTCTCTCCACTGTTTTCTCTTTTCAGTAAATCAGAAATCTTTCTCTCATTCTACGTTTGTTTAAGTTCTCCTGTTATTCTGTTCCTTCTTTCTTATCTATTTGTTTCCCATTTCTCTTTCTTTTAGTCTGACTTCCTCCTTCTCTCTTCCCAGTCCTTTTCATTGCTTTTCTTTCATTTCCTCTTTTCTGTAATCTACTCATTTTTCTCTCATTATTTCTTATCACCCTTTCTTATTTTTTTTTCATTTCATTTTTTTTTTCTACAGTGACTTCCTCCCTTTTTCTAGTCCATTTCTTCGTGCCTTTTGTATTCCCTCTTCACTATAATCTAATATTTGGTTTTTTTTTTTCATTCTGTTAAATTACTCTAAATTACCGAGTTTTTTTCTTTTTCATCGCTTTTCGTATCTATTTTTTTTCCTTTCACTTCTTTCTACATCGACTTTCTTACTCCTGTTTTTTTTTTTTTTCCTGTAATCTCTTCTCTCTTCAATAAATTGGCAATCTTTCTCTCATTTTGTTAAGTTAGTGTAAGTTGATCTATTTATTTTCCTTTCTCTCTTTCCTTATCAATATATTTCCATCTTTTCTTTCTTTTACATCTCGTTTAAATTTTCTTACTCCATCTCTCCACGAACACTCTTGCTCTCATTCACCTAAGTTAATCTAAGTTGACGTATTTTTTCTCTTTCTTCTTTGTTATCTATCTTTTTCCACCTTTACTTTAATTTTCATCATATTTCTTTTAGTTCCACTTAAAGACTACCACCAGACACGCTCTACCACTTAAAGACTACCACCAGACACGCTCTACCACTTAAAGACTACCACCAGACACGCTCTACCACTTAAAGACTACCACCAGACACGCTCTACCACTTAAAGCCTACCACCAGACACTCTCTACCACTTAAAGACTACCACCAGACACTCTCTACCACTTAAAGACTACCACCAGACACTCTCTACCACTTAAAGACTACCACCAGACACGCTCTACCACTTAAAGACTACCACCAGACACTCTCTACCACTTAAAGACTACCACCAGACACGCTCTACCACTTAAAGACTACCACCAGACACGCTCTACCACTTAAAGACTACCACCAGACACGCTCTACCACTTAAAGACTACCACCAGACACGCTCTACCACTTAAAGACTACCACCAGACACGCTCTACCACTTAAAGACTACCACCAGACACGCTCTACCACTTAAAGACTACCACCAGACACGCTCTACCACTTAAAGACTACCACCAGACACGCTCTACCACTTAAAGACTACCACCAGACACGCTCTACCACTTAAAGACTACCACCAGACACGCTCTACCACTTAAAGACTTCCACCAGATTTTAGACACCTCTTTACCACCACTTAAAGACCAATATTTCATCCGCTCTACCACTTAAATACCACTATCAGACTCCCTACCATAATTTAAGCTGACATAATTTCCTCTTTCTTGCATATCTATCTTTTTCCACCTTTCCACCTTTTACATCATATTCCTTTTAGTTCCTTCATCTCTTTTCGCTTGGTTAATAGAGCAAATGTATTAGTATTAGTATTAGTATTAGTATTAAGTCGATGTAGTGAGTGAGTGTAGTGAAGCCAGGCCAAGTAAACACTAACAGTAACAAGGACCCAAAAAACTACCAACGCAAAAGTGTGCTATTGTATACATAACCTTCCCAATCCTTTGTACCCTTCTCTCTCTCTCTCTCTCTCTCTCTCTCTCTCTCTCTCTCTCTCTCTCTCTCTCTGGTAATCACTCTTTCTTTTCTTTTTTCTCTATGTTGTCCAGTTTTTTTTTTTTTTTTTTTGTCATTTCTTCCTTTCCTCGTACTCAGTTTCGTCCTCTTTCTTCTTTTACTCTCTTCTTCCCTATTATTTCTCTCCCTTTTTTGTTTTATTTAACTTTCTTCCTTGCTCTGTTTCTTTTCTTACCTCTCTCCTTTATTCTATCTTCTTTATTTTTTTCATCTTTTCCTTCTATCTCTCCTTCCATTTTACTTTCGCTTTCAAGTTTCATGTAACCTTCACGTCACATCTGCGCTGTACTGTATCAATTTCATTCCTGTTCTTTGTTCTCCTTTATATTCTTCCTCTGCTCCCATTTTTTCTCTTAAACTTCCTTATTTTCCTTTTTCATTCTTCTGATCACACCCTTCCTTGCTTTATTCTTCCCTTACACTAATGCTTCTCTTCCCTCTCCTTTATTTATTATCCTTATTCCTTATTCCGTATACGTATTTTTCTTTTCTGTTACTATCTTTTCCCTTTTCATTCTCTCTCTCTCTCTCTCTCTCTCATCCTTAACCTCATGCTGACTGGACGTATTAAATTCATCTCTGTTTACATACAAATCAAGCTACCAGTGCACGCATACACACACACACACACACACACACACACACACACACACACACACACACACACACACACACACACACACACACACACACACACACACACACACACACACACACACACACACACACATTTATTTGTTTTTTCAGATTATTCGTATTTCCTCATTTTTGTTCCTTTCTTTTCCTTATATACTTCTCTCTCTCTCTCTCTCTCTCTCTCTCTCTCTCTCTCTCTCTCTCTCTCTCTCTCTCTCTCTCTCTCACACACACACACACACATGAGTCCTCCCGCTAGTCTGAAGATGACGTCCGGCTCCACCTCCTCCCCCTCCTCTTCTTCTTCTTCCTCCTCCTCCTCCTCCTTCCCGCAGGCGTGGTGACCCTGGGGAAGGTTAGGCGGGGCGGGACGACCTAGGCAGAGGCAGGGTAGGACAGGAGCAGGTATATAAGGCAGGGAGAGGCAAGGGAGAGGCAGTGGAGGAGGGAGAGCGTTGGCAAACACACACAGGGACGACACTGACGCTACCACTCGCTATGAAGGTGAGAGTGAGGGAGAGTGGGAGGAGAAGGGGATACAGGAAGGAGGTGAGGGAGTTACGGAGGAGGTGGAAAGACAAGAAAGTAAAGAAGGGAGGGACGAGTGAACGAGTAAGGGAAGGAGATGAGAGTAAAAAAGGGAGGGACGGGTGAACGAATAAGAGAAAGAGAAAATGAGAGAGTAAAGAAGGAAGAATGTAAGGGAATCAGCAGGGAGAGTGGGAAGGATAAAGGAGTGAGAGAGGAAAGAAGAGGTGGAGAGTAAGAAAGTGAGGTAGGGAGAAGGAAAAGATGATATAGGCAAAGATGAAGGAATGAAGTTAGGAGAACGGAGAAAGAAGGGATTACAAGAGAGAAGTAGAAATGAGGAGATGGAGTAAGGAAGATGAAAGAAAGTGAAGGAGTAAGGGTGGAAGTGAGAGATGGAGTAAGGAAGAATAAAACAGCTGAAGGAGTAAGGATGTGAGTAAGTGAGAGGAAGAGGAAGAGGCAAAGAGGCAAAGAGGCAAGAAGAATAGGGAAGTGGAAAAAAAAGGTACAAATGGTATAAATAAGTCGTAAACACGGAACACTGATTAGGGAAGACTAGCAAAATTGATACCAACATCCATAAACAGACACTTGCAAGAGCCTTTTGAGACGCCCTCGGTATATGGCAGGGTATTATGCCCTTTTTACCTACACACTAACTAATTCACAGGTTTCAATGCCTCTTAAACTCCCATAGGTATTGTCACAGCATTATCCCATTACCTGTGCTTCTCTAATGGGTTAATGAATGTTACGCTGAAATGGGAGAGACAGGTGGGTGAAAGAAGAGAAAAACCGGAAGTGCTTAAGATTCTCAGTGGTAATAGGAGTATCGTGTGTGTGTGTGTGTGTGTGTGTGTGTGTGTGTGTGTGTGTGTGTGTGTGTGTGTGTGTGTGTGTGTGTGTGTGTGTGTGTGTGTGTGTGTGTGTGTGTGTGTGTGTGTGTGTGTGTGTGTGTGTGTGTGTGTGTGTGTGTGTGTGTGCGCTCATCTCTAACCACCAAGCCACTAACGGATGATAATTACTTTACACTGTGCTTAATATTCATCTCATAACCGTGTCCACCTCCGTCCTCTTCTGTAAGCACCACCACCACCACCACCACCACCACCACCACCACCACTCCGCTGTCTCTGTTACTTAAGCCAATGAAAGGCGACTCGTCCTCGTCCTCATTCTATTATCAGCTTTCCTGTTTTTTTTCTCCTATTGTTTCAGTATTTATAAATCAAAACAATTAATTCTACCTTTTGTTTTCTCTATCTTCCCTGTTCTTTCTTCATTTCTTTTCTTTTTTTTCCTTGTTTTTATTCCCTCTCCCTTCCCTGTTTCTTCTGCTCCACCTTGTTCTATTTCATCACCATATTCTCTTCTCTTTACCCATTCACCACTTCCACAAACCTCACTCCACTTCTCCAATATCTATCCTCTCACTCTTTTTCCCTCCACAAACTTTCCTTCCACATTCCTTATTCCTCGTCCTCCTTTACTCCACTCACCCTCACCTATTCCTCCACTTCTTTCTTTTATTCCACCTCCTTATTACACTCAACCTTCGCAAAAGTACTTATTTATCCTACTTTTCATTTTCCCTTCTCTCTGCTCCACAATTCCACACCTGTACTTAACTAACCACCCTTTCACCTTTGTCCTCCCTCAGGTGTTAGCAATCCTCGTGGTGATCGTGGGAGGTACCATGGCCGCTCCTGCCAAACTGGACGGCTTGGACCCCCACCAGCACCACCACCACCATGGCGACGACCACCACCATCACCACCCAAGCGATCCTCTGGCGAACCTCCTCCCATCAAGCTCAAACTTCGGTGGCTACGACTACACCCCGCCCAAGGTTCCATCAGGGCTTTATGAACTTCCCTCTGATAAAGTCGAAGTTACGTCCACCACCACCACTACTACCACGACCACCACCACGCCTCCTCCACCTCCTCCGCCCCCCGTGAGCTCCTACCTGCCCCCTCCAGTTGAAGAGCAGCCCTCTGACAGTGTGGTCGTGGAAGAGTTCGTGGTAAGTGTGTGGTGACGGTGTGGAGAGGTGGAAGGGAGGAGGGGAGGGTAGGAGGGGTGGGTTGGTATGGGGGGTAGAGTATTGAAAGGAAGGAAGGAATGGGTTTTTATGGGTAGTAATGGACGGGGAATGGTAGGGAGGAACAGGGGGAAGAAGAATTGGCAAGTTTTTTTGAAGGATGGGTGGTGCTGGTAGGAAAGGATAAGAGAGGGGAGTTAAGGAATAGGAAAAGGAGGAACCGACACACTGATAGAAAGGAGGATGTCTGTGAATGAATTTGTAAGATCACACACACACACACACACACACACACACACACACACACACACACACACACACACACACACACACACACACATTACATAAACTTTACTATATCATCAATAAGTTATAGACGTCACCACCAACCTGCAGTCGTAGATTATCATTATCATCCTCCATTTCTTATAGACATATGAAGTGTTTCTCTAATACTCTATGTAGCGTGAAGCAGTACACACAGATCAAACTGGTTAGTCTGGAAGTAAGGAAGGAACTTAAGGTGTGTTACTTGAAGTGGAAGTTTGAAATCTCTAATACAAATCCCCGCCCCTCTCGCCGCAGCCTCCAGTGGAGACCACCACCATGATGCTCATGCCCTACAACATTGACTGGGCAGTGAAGGACCCCGACAGTGGCACCTCCTTCAGCCACGTGGAGAACAGTGACGGCAAGGACGTGACGGGCGAGTACTCGGTGCTGCTGCCCGACAACCGCCTTCAGATCGTCCGCTTCACCGCCGACCCCGTCAACGGCTACCAGGCTGAGGTGTTCTACGAGCCCGCTAAATAAGCGCCGCCACGCACGCCACGTCTCAACGAAATGCACGATTACGCTTCGATATTCTATTGTTGTATAGTTCCCATGCCCGCGTTCTTTCCTTTTTGTTTGTGAACGTCTCACCGCTCCTTCCGCCCCTCGCGCTGTCCTGCGTGTGCGGCTCCCAGGGCGGCAGTGTGGAGCGTGGCGCCTCATACACAACCAGTGAGCGGGTTCTCTCCACGGCCCGTGCAGCAGTGCAGCGCTCACCACCCGCCTGCTGGTGACCTCGGGCAGGTGGGCTGGCTCGCCCTCAGGACAGGGTTGCCAGACGCACCAAAGAAAGCCACCAATTTGTCCAATTTCATTATATCGGCAGCTTATCGGCAACCTTAAGGGCAATAATTGCACCTTGTTACCGCAACGGAGAGTCCTCCTCGCGCAGGCGAAGTAACACCCTCCCTTACCTGGGCTCACCATTATTTATTATATATATATATATATATATATATATATATATATATATATATATATATATATATATATATATATATATATATATATATATATATATACAAACACCTGCACATGCCGCCGCTGTGCCAGGCAGCAGCACACGCGTGCCTGGCGTGGTGGACCACTGTACCAAGAGCGACTCGCCTCCAACATGATGAATGGCTCGGAGGGAGCCCTGCCCCACCCACCAGACGTCCGTCCATCCGTCCTCTCCACATGCCACTCGCGCCCCCGACTGTACGCCACGCTCCCTCTCCCCTACACGCCACCCCCACTTCACCCTCCCTCACTCTCACCCTCACTGCACACACAGATGCAGTCTAAACGTTCTGTAATGGTGAGGGAGGAAGACAAAACGAACCACGAACACACTGACACCTTCACGACGTTGTAAAACTGTAAAGACTAGCTAGACTAAGACTGTACAGGAACGAAAGAGATGGATAGAAGTGAACCTTGTCTGTTATTTCACCTGACCCGTGTGAGGGGGAGGGGAGGCAGTGTCAAGTGCAGTAAAACTCTCTCTCTCTCTCTCTCTCTCTCTCTCTCTCTCTCTCTCTCTCTCTCTCTCTCTCTCTCTCTCTCTCTCTCTCTCACTCTCTCTCTCTCCCTACCTACTTATCTATACCTGAAAATCTTCCTCTATAAACCTATCTATATATTCATATATATCTATACATTTATATCTAATTTACGTCAATTAATCTATCAACCTACCTATCTATCTATCTACCAGTGTAACTATCTAAATGTTTGTCTGTTTGTTTGTCTGCCTGTCTGTCTGCCTGTCTGTCTGTTTGTCTGTCTGTCTGTCTGTCTGCCTGTCTGTCTGTCTGTCTGTCTGTTCATCTATCAATTTCTTCAATTTATGTTTTCTTTTAACCTTTAAGCACATCAGTCTTTCCATCTTTATTTCCATTCACTTGTCTGTCTGTGTGTGTGTGTGTGTGTGTGTGTGTGTGTGTGTGTGTGTGTGTGTGTGTGTGTGTGTGTGTGTGTGTGTGTGTGTGTGTGTGTGTGTGTGTGTGTGTGTGTTTATCTATGTTTTTTCTCTTTCTATCTATTTATACATTTCTCTCTCTCTCTCTCTCTCTCTCTCTCTCTCTCTCTCTCTCTCTCTCTCTCTCTCTCTCTCTCTCTCTCTCTCTCCATCTCCTATCTGACCTTCAAATTCAGACTCTCACTTGTTGAGGAGGAGGAGGAGGAGGAGGAGGAGGAGGAGGAGGAGGAGGAGGAGGAGGAGGAGGAGGATGCTGGAGGAGAGAGCGAGAGAGCACTACGGAAAGGCTTGGCATTTCTCTCTCTCTCTCTCTCTCTCTCTCTCTCTCTCTCTCTCTCTCTGTCAGTAGCAATGCATGGCCACGTTAGCAAATCCCCCGTCACTGCCCCACGGCACCAGCACCCAAGGGCCGCAGCGTCACGGCGTTCCCATCACCTCCATCTCATCGCCCTGAAGACAACACGAGGGATCACAAAGGAAAAACAACCACCATCACACCTGTTGACTCTCAGAAGGCTGTGATATCTTCGAATGTCTAATACGGAGTAGTTTATGTAAAGTCGAGATCCTTCTAGTCTCATTTCATCTGGCTAAACATTGCTTATCATTTCTGTTGTATGGTGTCACTTTGGTATAATACAGATAGCTATAATACGATAAATGATTTCTATTGTATGATACGAGATGGATATCACCTACCGCATCATCATTTCTGCCTTCTGAAGCGAGATGAACAGATAATCTTCAACCCTTTCAGTACCGGGACGCATTTTTACCATGAGTTTTGGATATGATCACACGATTTTATTTACATTAGAAAGTGTGCATGGAAGTCAAAAGATCAATGGCCAGAGTCTTCAATATTTTAATTCCCATATAACGTGTCTTGTTAATGAAGAGGTTAAGCTGTAACAGATGCAATATTCCTCATCATCCCATTTCATCTCCCTTGGCGCCGTCCTCACCACGCCGCACCCGCTCGCCATCCCTCGGTGGGGTACAAACAAGGTCCTGCCACCACTCCCCTGCTTCATCTTTCACCGCGCGATGGACGGCTGGCGCTGGGAGACGCAGGGAGGCGCCGCCCTGACTATAAGGTTTCGCGGAACGCCCCTGAGGCACGCAACGCTCTCGCCTTGACTCCAGAGGTCGCGTAGGTCGTGGCACTGCTCCCTCACGTTTTTCCCGGCAGGGCGTGGGCACTCCTCGAGGCAGCGGTGATATCCGTGGAGGGCGGCCCACAATTGTCTGGATGAGGTCGAGGTTCCTGCATAAAGCCCCGCTCTGTACTTGCAAACCCGCACACTCCACCCTATGTACCGTGTGTCGTATGCTCACCTACCTCTCTCTCCTCCCTCCGCCCAGTGTTCAGTGTTCACCCTCGCCCTTACCTGTGCTTCGGCCTGATACAATGCACGCCCCGCCCGCCATACGACCCACAGCACTCCTTGTCATTATGTCATGTTAGTTCCTTATGCGGTCAGTGTGATGCTGCATAATCGTCATCACATTTCTAAGCCACTGTAATGTAAGGGTGGGATCTGACGCTGTTCAAATAAATGAGGGATAAAAAAAAAAAAAAAAAAAAAAAAAAAAAACTCAAATAATGTTCCAGAAACTCTAGAAATCTGAAGTTTAGAGAGAGAGAGAGAGAGAGAGAGAGAGAGAGAGAGAGAGAGAGAGAGAGAGAGAGAGAGAGAGAGGCAACAACGCTTGGCTGGTCTCGTAGTGTCGTGGTAGAGGAAATGAGCAAAGTACGTAATAGGAAGGTAGAAAAGAGGTGAAGGTCGGAAGACTCACAGAATTTAACCATCTCTCTCTCTCTCTCTCTCTCTCTCTCTCTCTCTCTCTCTCTCTCTCTCTCTCTCTCTCTCTCTCTCTGCACAGTCTTGGATCGAAACTCCTCAGTCTTTCCAGAACAACACCAGAACTACACACATTTCTACCGTCACAAATATGCACTGGTATTGACAGAACCAGCTCTTGCGACACACCAACACAGCAGAGACAAGGCAGGTGCTGTACAGACGTGGCGGAAATACGATTCTCCACCTGCTGCCAAATCAGATGTTCCATACCTGACTCGTCTACTTGTATGGGGAACTAATGCACCACTACTCACTACTATTCTGTAAACGTGTCAGTCTGGCCAGGGAAGTGTGTTTTTCGTGGGTACATTCTTCTCTCTCTCTCTCTCTCTCTCTCTCTCTCTCTCTCTCTCTCTCTCTCTCTCTCTCTCTCTCTCTCTCTCTCTCTCTCTCTCTCTCTCTCTCTCTCTCTCTCTCAACACTTTCCACAGCGTTCTTCTCATTTTTTTCTTTTCTCTTTTAACTTTTTTCGAATTTTCTACCCTAATTTTGCTGTTTCCTCTTTATTTCCATCTACCTAATCACCTCTCTCTCTCTCTCTCTCTCTCTCTCTCTCTCTCTCTCTCTCTCTCTCTCTCTCTCTCTCTTTCCCGCTGTGCACCATTTAACCTCAATTCTTTCCACAAAAAAGCTGTTTCCCTCACGAGTCTTGGGATCAATGGATACTTCAACAAGCCTGACGGGAATAGGTAATCGTGACCCGGATGCCCCCAGAGTCGTCTGTTCCTGGGAGGGGAGGGACTTTTCCCATATGCAGACCAACGGGACGGAGGTGAGTGTCGTGGAGAGGCGCATGGCAGTATTTTTCAGTCGCTAATCGTCTTGTGTCCCATTTTCATATAGTTATTTCGTGATATTCTTTAAGGTTTTGTCTTTTTTTTCTAGGTATTAATCAGTCAGGCATACGAGTAGTTTCAAAGCTACATGGAAAAATTTGAGGACTCGTTTTAAAAGGAGATAGGTGTGTATGGAGTTCCTATTCTGTGATAATATTTTGAGTCTTGTTTTATTAATTTCTTAAGCTATTAGTCACTCAATCATAATTTCAAAGTTACGCGGAAGTTTAGCTGAGGACCCGCATAAAAGTAGATAGTGTGTATAGATCTATTCGTGATAATATTTTGGCTAAATAAAAAAAGTATATAAATGTGTATGGACCTCTTATTCAAGCCTTCCTATTTCCTATAAGGCAGACAAAGGAACACGATTAGTTATTCATAGATCATACCCGGCGGTTCCCCAAAAAAACCCTCGACACTGCGGCCGAGCGTCCTCCATGTGGCAAGGCAACGCGTGAGGACACTAGTAAGAGAACACGTCGAGACCTTACTGAAGGACGAGCAAGGGTGTACATGAGGCGAGTGTCCATAAAGGGTAAACGCCTCCCGTGACTCAAGACTGGCCAGCGACAAGAAACACAACAGCCTTTCAATGCTCCTCCTACTCTTCTTCCTCTCCCAGCAACAACCAACCTCTTCTTCTTTACTTTCTTTTTCTTTTCTTTTCTCCTCCTCCTCCTCCTCCTCCTCCTCCTCCTCCTCCTCCTCCTCCTCCTCCTCCTCTTCCTCCTTCTTCTTCCTCCTCCTCTTCCTCCTTCTTCTTCCTCCTCCTCCTCCTCAAGCATCTACCGCGGCGAGAGATGAGGCAAACGTGGGATATGTCTGATGGAAATTACTCGGCCAATTATCCACCTCTTTCGGCGCCGCCAGTCTCCCCCCACACGCGCACGCACGCACACATACACAAACACACACACATACACACACACACACACACACAGACACACACACGTATAGTCAGAGTGCAATGTCTTACAATTTAGTCATAGAGAGTTAGGTTAACATAAGTAAGAAGCGTAAATAAATCCCACCACAATATTACAAGGAAAGCATCACATTTTCAAGGCACTAACGATTATATGTACAAGAAATAAACGTACTGAAAGAAGGATGTGAATGCAACTAAACTGTAACCTCTGTCGAAAGAGCTTATAAGACAGATGGATCCTTTCTCGTTCCTCTTTTTTTCCTGTATACTTATTTCCTCCCATTCTCCCAGCAATCGTTTTCACTCGGGTCACCTTCTGTGCTAATTCAATGGATTTCTTAATGAAGATATAAAGAAACTGAGGCACTGGATAATATAAATCATACAGCAAACATACATGAATAAAACTATGATGATATTGGTAATGGTGGTAACAACAACAACAACAACAACAACAACAACAACAACAACTACTACTACTACTACTACTACTACTGGTATGATGATGATGATGATGATGATGATGATGATGATGATGATGGTGGTGGTGGTAGTGATGGTGGTGACAACAACAAAAACCATTACTACTGTAGTGGTGGTAGTGGTGGTTGTTGATGATGATGATGATGATGATGATGATGATGATGGTGGTGGTGGTGGTGGTGGTGGTGGTGGTGGTGGTGGTGATAACAACAAAAACAAAAACTACTACTACTGTAATGATGTTGAAAATTACGATGGTGGTAGTGACGACAACAACAACAACAACAACAACAACAACAACAACAACAACAACAACAACAAACAACACTAACATTACCAACAACTGACCCGTGTTAAGTTGTTATGTGTGTGTCAAACTGTACCCAGCTGAGATACAAACGATGATCAATCTCTTGGTAAAACGAAGTAAGGAACAGAAAAGATCGTTTGAACTCTGCCAGTACCAAAATCAAAGACAACAAAAGCTCAAATCAAGTTAAGAAAGAAGTGCAATCTATAGAAAGAAAATAAAATAAAATAAATAAACAAAATGGAAGTTATATGAAAGATGGTGAAGTTACAAAAAAGAAATCAAAAGTTATAACAAAGAAAAGCTCGAAGTCAGACTAAGGAACAAATTACGTGAAAGAAATGAGAGAGAGAGAGAGAGAGAGAGAGAGAGAGAGAGAGAGAGAGAGAGAGAGAGAGAGAGAGAGAGAGAGAGAGAGAGAGAGAGAGAGAGTTAAACCAAAGGAGAAATCAAAATTGTACCATAGAAAAGGAAATTTAAACTGAAACAAGGAAAAGAAACCACGAGAGAGAGAGAGAGAGAGAGAGAGAGAGAGAGAGAGAGAGAGAGAGAGAGAGAGAGAGATCAAAATCGTACACACAGAAGAGGAAATATAAACAAGGAAAAGAAACCAAGCCGTCTTTTCCCGCCAGACAGACGTTCGTTCATTCACCTGCTAACAACCCACAAGCCACACGAGAGACAGTGCGCCTCGCCAGCCAGCCAGCCACAGTGAAGTAAGGTGTAGCTACAAGACTCCACCTTCCTCTACATAACGAGGCTTTTAAAAGGATACATAACAACACTGTGAAAGGAGGGCGAGTTTAGAAGTCAGTCACACACACACACACACACTCTCTCTCTCTCTCTCTCTCTCTCTCTCTCTCTCTCTCTCTCTCTCTCTCTCTCTCTCTCCATTGCCATATTACGTCACTTCTTTTCATTTTTCCTCTTTTTTTCATTCTTCCTTTATCCAGGCAGCGATTTTGACCTTCCCACCTTCGTGCCTCCTTCATTTCTCAGGCAACCTCGGTGTAGTAGAGTAGAAAAAAGGTAGAGGTGCTTCCGTGTGTGTCTTTTTTCCCTCTATTAAGTCATGGCTGCGTTCTTGATTTTTGTTGTTGGAAGTAGTAGTAGTAGTTGTTGTAGTTGTTGTTACTGTGGTGACATGAGCAGAGAGTTAAACCTATAAGCAGGTGTAATTTCAGTTCATACATCTACATAAGTATCTATCTGTCTGTGAGTCTGTGGCCCGTATCTATCCTGAAACGCTTTGCTCTCTCACCTTCACTGTTTACCAAAGGCTCCAATAGAAGTTACTCATATATTTAAGAGCTTTTTTTTATGGTTCTGGTGATACATTAGCAAGATTTCTAGTTTTTTGAAAGGAGGAACCGTCTTCAAAACCCAGCTATTTGTCTCTGTGGCCTTGGAAAATTGTAGTAAGACGCGGAAGGCGTTTCTGAATACGGGTGCATCTATCTATCTATACATCCACCTACCTAACATTCACTCTATTTCTCGATATAATACTCGAAAAAGTCTGAAATAACCTACAAAAAGAAAAAAAAAAAATAAGGCCTTGTCTCATCCCACCAGGCGACAACCCACTGACCATCTAATCACAAAGGGCAGGACTGACGGATGAAGACCAGAACGTAAGTAAAGGCCGGTTACACTACAGGACTTAGAACACTATTGATCAAAACAGTTTAAGAGTTTATCCAAGAGTCATTAAATAGATCGATGTGGCAAGAGGTGACTGTCAGACCAGGAGGAAGGTAAGTACAGGAAGATTCACTAAAGAACGTAGAAGAAAACTGGCCATCAATGCAGTTTATGGCAAGGCGTGACTATTGGTGTCAGAAAAATGGTGCTTCGGTAAAGGTATTGGTGAGATATTTAGGCGCTTCACTTGAGCTAAGGTAAAAAGGTAAAGACAGTGGTAATGTGATGGCGGTGGCAGTGTTGTAGCAGTGTGGCCCGTGAGTGTGTCTAGTGACTGAAAAGTAGAAGTGGAAGAATATGAATTGCCTGTGTGTGTGTGTCAGTTTGTCTGTGTCTGTGTTCAATTGTCTGTCGAGGTGTGTGTGTGTGTGTGTGTGTGTGTGTGTGTGTGTGTGTGTGTGTGTGTGTGTGTGTGTGTGTGTGTGTGTGTGTGTGTCTATCTTTATGTTTGTGTGTATGTTTATCTGTCTTTCTGTCTGTTTGTGACTGTACTATCTCTCTCTCTCTCTCTCTCTCTCTCTCTCTCTCTCTCTCTCTCTCTCTCTCTCTCTCTCTCATCTCCCATACGCTGCATTTCACCTCATCTCGCCCTGTCCATCCCAGTACTTAAAGGTTTATGTATTACTCATTCCTTTAACAATTTGTGCCACCTCACGCCCCTCGCCTTCCATTAATGTCACCACACTGTCATCTCCTTCCTTTCAACATCATGTGAGCTTGCCCCGTAATCCCCCGTCTTGCTCTTCGTCTGTGTGTGTGTGTGTGTGTGTGTGTGTGTGTGTGTGTGTGTGTGTGTGTGTGTGTGTGTGTGTGTGTGTGTGTGTGTGTGTGTGTGTGTGTGTGTGTGTGTGTGTGTGTGTGTGTGTGTTGTTGTTGTTGTTGTTGTTGTTGTTCTTTCTTCTTGTTTCTTCTGACTTTGATGGTACTGAAGTTTCCCATTAGTCTTCATACATTTGTACAAGAAGAAAACAACAACAAAACAACAATAACAATAATAACAACAATAACATAATAAGACGAAGAAGAAAAAAGAGGCTTTGAACAAGAACAAAAACAAAAGAAGAAAAACAGTAGCAAGAAGAAGAAGAAGAAGAAGAAGAAGAAGAAAGAAGAAGAAGAAGAAGAAGAAGAGGAGGAGGAGGAGGAGGAGGAGGAGGAGGAGGAGGAGGAGGAGGAGGAGGAGGAGGAGGAGGAGGAGGAGGAGGAGGAGAAGAAGAAGAAGAAGAAGAAGAAGAAGAAGAAGAAGAAGAAGAAGAAGAAGAAGAAGAAGAGGGAGAAGAAAACGAAAAAAAGAAGAAAACGAAGATAAGACGAACAAACCGAAACAGCAACAACAAAACAACAACAATAACAACAACAACAAACAACAACAATAACAAACAACAACAAAACTACAAAATCAGAGAAAACAACAACAACAACAACCAAAAAAAATACAACAACATCAACAAAAACAACAACAACACACAACAACAACGACAACAACACACAACAACAACAACGACAACAGACGCTTCCGAGGAAAATCTTAACATGGCAAACTCAACAAATGCTCCCAAGTAAACGCTCTCTCCAAACATTATCCTTTAAGAGACTGACGGAAGCCATACAATAAAACACGAGTCCTTACACACGGAGAGAGAGAGAGAGAGAGAGAGAGAGAGAGAGAGAGAGAGAGAATTAATTATATCTTTTTCCAGCCGACAAAGTGTTTAAAAAGACCGCAGCCAAGAATAAGAAATGTTTAAAAGTTGTAATCGCTTGAGGAAAAAAAAATATCTAAGAGTGAAAGTGTTCAGAGGAACAAGCACATCATTTTTCCACATTCACAGTCGCAAACTAATCTTTCTCCTTTACTTGAGGGAATGTGTTGCTGAGACCTGCTCCTTATGAGGCATTGGTGAATAAAATACAAATATAAACACTTCTCTTTTAAAACAATTCTCTCTCTCTCTCTCTCTCTCTCTCTCTCTCTCTCTAGAAACTCTCTCTGTGAAACTGTGTGTGTGTGTGTGTGTGTGTGTGTGTGTGTGTGTGTGTGTGTGTGTGTGTGTGTGTGTGTGTGTGTGTGTGTGTGTGTGTGTGTGTGTGTGTGTGTGTGTGTGTGTGTGTGTGTGAATAGAATAGAATAGAATAGAATATATTTATTAGCTCAGACCTTACGATGAAGTATGGAGCACACTCCTTAATATATAAAAAAAAAAAAAAGATAACAAGAACATAAAATAGCGTCACTCTTGAACTATCTATTACTCAAACCATGGACTAATACTTCACCTCACCATTCTAAACACAGCCTGTAAAAACAATGCTAAGTTGTTAAGTGTCTTAGTGCTGGTTGTTTGTATCAGCAAGCCATACATGTATAATGATGGCCTGTTTCTATAATAATATGAAATATACATATTCCTTAATCTGACAATATTTTCATTTTGACATACAAACACCATATGAAATTCATCCCCAACAAAGTTATCTACATAGGTTACAAACTCGTTCTTCCCTACTAATGCCTCTATATCTTCCTTCAATAATGGCTAATTTATTATTACATGCTCGTAATTTACTTATCATAATTCTACTTTTCTTTGATAATTTTACCAAATGCTCTTCCATACCATATACAACTTTATACATTCTATAACTACTACAGATATTTTTCATTATCAAATTAGTGTTCCATGTGGTAATCCATTGGTCTTTTAACCTTAATTCAATTGCCTTTTTAAAATTTCGTGGATAATTAAAAGTCTGCGTTAACCATGCACCTGACATACCACAATCATTACATATACTCTTAACATAAGTTATCCAAGGTGACGAATAGGTTCCAGATGTATCAAGCTCTAATAAACATTTGTACATTAAATAATTGAATTTAGTGTTTTTACCATTAATTAGCCGTAACCAAAAACCAATTGCTCTATATTCTATTTTCATATCTATTGGATATCGTTACTTGTATTCCTATGAACAAATAGCACATGTTTTAGAAACTTCGTGTGTGTGTGTGTGTGTGTGTGTGTGTGTGTGTGTGTGTGTGTGTGTGTGTGTGTGTGTGTGTGTGTGTGTGTGTGTGTGTGTGTGTGTGTGTGTGTGTGTGTGTGTGTGTGTGTGTGTGTGTGTTCCTTGTCATTATTTTTATTTTACCCGGCAATGTACACACTACCATATTTAAAGGATGAACCACAGTAAAGAAGGACATTCATTTTTTTTTTCTTCTCCCGTTCCTAATAATACATTGCCCACAGATAAGTAAAAAAAAAAAGAAAGAAAGAAAGAAAGAAAGTGAAATTAACCCCTTCAGTATGAACTATGACGTATTTCCCTATTCATTCTGGCTACTATTTGGTGATTTTAAACAGCTTCACTAACTTGTATGGAGATTCAAATGATGAAGACTGTGGCCATTAATCTTCTGACCTTCATAGGCTCTTCCTAATGTCAATAAAATGATCTAATCGTATACAAACCTCAAGGTAAAAATGTGTCCCAGTACTGAAGGGGTTAAAACAAAGTAGATAGAGAACACGAACAACAACATGAATGAAACTAACACCAATAAATACCACAACACCGAATACTAAGGAGGAAAACAAAATTATAAGTGAAATAAGAAAACTCCATTCACAGTCCCACAGTCCCAGTCTCAATTTCACCTCATGACTTCGACGTTGCTGAGTGCACTAGGCTTTCTTTCTTCTTCCTCTCACCTCTACTCTGTCCAACTCTCTAATGCAAGAGTCAACCAGTACTACTCTCAATCATTCATACCTTTCTCTGGAATTCTCTGCCTGCTTCTGTATATCCAACTCCCTATGACTTGGCTTCATTTAAGAGGAAGGTTTCAAGACATTTATCCTTTTCTTTGTTCCTTGCAGTCCCAACTCTCTGACTGCAAGGGGAACTAGCAATTTAGTCGACATTTTTTAAGTTTTATGTTGCCCTTGGCCAGCTTTCCCCTCTGACATGATAAAAAAATAATCGATCAATAAAACAATTAACCTATGTATTGCGTGGAGACATTAGCAGGTAAACTATTTAGTCTATACCATAATTCAATTCAGTGAGACTCGCTTACATAGTTACTCAAACTCTTTAGATATTCTTTTTCCTTTTTCTTTGCTCTTGCTATCTATCAAGACCAGCGAAGGAAGAAGAAGAATAAAAAGAAAAAAGGATAAGAAAAGAAAAATGTTCACTATGTCTATGTAAAATGAAATCAGTAAAAGTAAGTAGAGAAAAAATTGAAAAAAAAAAAAAAATGTTAGATGCTGTACACTTTATTTATCCATTCTCTAAACACAAGAATGGAAAAAAAAAAAAACACGCTCAAAAAACTGTTCTTGGTTTGTCACACACACACACACACACACACACACACACACACACACACACACACACACACACACACATAACCCCAAACGACCTCCATACAGCAAACACCACACCTGCACCATACAAACATTCCTCACTTCACACACTATACACCATACACCATACACAGACAGACAAACACCACACGTACCCTCTTTACTAAACACACTTACAACATACACAATACAACACACGTTCTTTACACACACACACACACACACACACACACACACACACACACACACACACACACACACACACACACAGACAGACACATACACACACACACACAGACCACATCACTCAGGTCCTCTACAGTTGTGCCCTAACCTGCCCCGCGCCCCTACACGCCTATTGAGGTCAAGCAACGCCCGCAGTCCTTGTTATGCACACGAGGGAGGCGGTGAAGGAGCAACGAGAGAGAGAGAGAGAGAGAGAGAGAGAGAGAGAGAGAGAGAGAGAGAGAGAGAGAGAGAGAGAGAGAGAGAGAGAGAGAGAGAGAGAGGGCGAGGTCACTTTATTATTTGTGGCGATGTTGTGAGATGCTTTTATGGGTCTTCTTCACGATCTTCCCCTTCCTTCGCCATCCTCCTTCACCCTTGTTCCTCTTTCGCCTCCTCCTCCTCCTCCTCCTCCTCCTCCTCCTCCTCCTCCTCCTCCTCCTCCTCCTCCTCCTCCTTCTCGTTCTCTCATTGCCATCTTTCCTCGATTGCCTCACCGCTAACTTCTCCTCCTCCTCCTCCTCCTCCTCCTCCTCCTCCTCTTGTTGCTTCATCTTCTTACTATTATCTTCTTTCTCTTTTGCCTCACGCTTCCATTGATCTCATATCCTTGTTCTCTCTCTCTCTCTCTCTCTCTCTCTCTCTCTCTCTCTCTCTCTCTCTCTCTCTCTCTCTCTCTCTCTCTCTCTCTTATCGTCATTATTGCCGTTTAATTACAACTTCAGTAAAATTACCAATGGAATGTTTCTCTTGTCTTTGTTTTTTACATCATCTTTTTATTCTTCGTGAATTTATTACCACTATCATTATCATTGTTGTTCTCTCTTTGTAAATTTCTTTCTGCTGTTCCTCCTCCTTCTCATCTTCAATTTTTTGCTACTCTTCATATTTCCGTTCCTCTTTCTATTTTTTTCTTCTTCTGTCTTCCTATTCCTTATTATCTTTTCCTCCTCCTCCAGAGATTACCAGAGAAAGGTATGAATGATTGAGAGGATTGGTTAACTCTTGTATTAAAGGGTTGGACAGAATAAAAGTGATAGGAAGAAGAAAGCCTTGTGCAGTGAGGCCGCAGGAGGAGGGGAGGCAAGCAGTTAGCAAGATCAGAGGAGCAGTTAGCATGAAAATAGCGATAAAAGATAGAAAGAGACGCATCATTTCGGCGGTGAGAAAGAGGCTGAAGACAGTCAGTCAGAAGAGGGAGGGGAGTTGTTGAGACGAAAAGCTTTTGATTCCACCCTATCTACTACTACTACTACTACTACTACTACTACTACAATTATTACTACTACTACTACTACTACTCAACCTTCTCGTCTTCCTTTCTCTTCTTTTTTTCTTAATCTTTTCTTCTTATCATTACTATTTTTCCTATCATCTTTTCATCATCAGAATCATTACTAATATCATAATAACACTACCATTACCATTTCTGCACCATCTATTCTTCCCTTACCTACCATCATCACCACGGCCACTAATACAAAAAAAATCACACCGGTAAAGCTAACGAGCAAAAAGAATAAACAAACATGACCCGCCTCTTCAGTGTTATGCTTCCCCTCCCACCCTCATTTACACACACTCCTCCAGCAGGCCGCCCCGTGACGTCACCCCTTCTCACACCTGACACCGCCCTTCACTGTCTGGATTAGGGCGCCGTTGGAAAGAAAAATGACATCACTCCTGACGATGATGATACGAAATGGAAAGAAATAATTTTGAATCCTAATGCCGTAATCAGAAACGTTTTGCTCTATGTCTCTGTCTCTCTCTCTCTCTCTCTCTCTCATCACGACTATTTTCCAAAGCCACAGAGATGATGAGTTGGGTTTTTAAGAGTCCTCCTCCTGTTAATAAAGCACAAAATCTC
>NC_059301.1:6377559-6397559 GCF_017591435.1 Portunus trituberculatus
GTGTGTGTGTGTGTGTGTGTGTGTCACCATTAACCGCACTTGATCATATTCATGAGTCTTAAAACACCTGCACGGCGTCGACTCAACAGATGTGTGTGTGTGTGTGTGTGTGTGTGTGTGTGTGTGTGTGTGTGTGTGTGTGTGTGTGTGTGTGTGTGTGTGTGTGTGTGTGTGTGTGTGTGTGTGTGTGCGCGAAAATATACCCTTGATCCTTGTATAAGGTAAAAATACGTACATTTCTAATACGTACAACCAATATTTTTTCCGTACATGCATTTTCATGAGTCGCGAGGCAGGGAAGCACAAGACTGACAACATTGGCGCGAAGTAAAAATTTCCTGAGGGAAAGCGGAGACTTCCACCGCCCTCATCCCTTTAAGTTGCTTTTTACGACACGCACAGAACGCCGGGCCATGTCTCCAGGAACGCCCGGAGCTACCCACGGAGGAGGGAACGAACGCTCAAGTGGTGCAGGCCAAGGCGATGCCACCAAAATATTTATCGACGAGGATGGGATTCGAACCCACGCAGGGAGACCCTATTGGATTAGCAGTCCAACGCCTTAACCACTCGGCCACCTCGTCTGTTGAAAATGGAACTAGTAATAAATATCACAATTAATACTGATGATGTTGATACTGATAACGATAAAGGCGGTATATTGATAATGATGATGATGATGATAGTAGTAGCGATAATAATAATAATAATAATAATAATAATAATAATAATAATAATAATAATAATAATAATAATGATAATGATGATGATGATGGTGATGATGACGATGATAATACGTAATAATAATAATAATAATAATAATAATAATAATAATAATAATAATAATAATAATAATAATAATAATAATAATAATAATAATAATAATAATAATAATAATGATAATAAATAATAATAATGATAAGTAAATAATAATAATGATAATAATAATAATAATAATAATAATAATAATAATAATAATAATAATAATAATAATAATAATAATAATAATAATAATAATAATAATAATAATAATAATGATAAAAAAATAAATAATAATAATAATAATAATAATAATAATAATAATAATAATAATAATAATAATAATAATAATAATAGTAGTAGTAATAATCATGGGCATCGAATTTGTCGTTTTATGAGTGTGATTTAGGATCAAGTGTGTGTGTGTGTGTGTGTGTGTGTGTGTGTGTGTGTGTGTGTGTGTGTGTGTGTGTGTGTGTGTGTGTGTGTGTGTGTGTGTGTGTGTGTGTGTGTGTGTGTGTGTGTGTTTAGAGAAGGAATAACACACAGGGCCCTCATCCATAACTAGAACAACATTTCCAGATGCCATTATTAGGTTTCCCATGTGAAGTATTAACTGTCAGTGTTGACGGAGAAGAGTCAGCGCAGCCAACATTAACCCCTTCAGTACCATGACGCATTTCCATACACATTGTGCTTCCTATTTGGTGATCTTATACAGCTTCAGAAACTTATGTGGGGGATTAAAATAGTGAAGACTGTGGCCATTAATCTTCTGACCTCCATAGACCGTCCCTAATGTCAGTAAAATGGTCTAATCGTACACAAATCTCAACGTAAAAATGTGTCCCAGTACTGAAAGGATTAAGTGACAGCCAACGTTCCCTGTCTCCTTGATTCTTGTTACTTGACACATACGAATCACTCAGACAAGTACCTGTGTATTGCATCTGTTGCTTTATTCACGTATTATTCACGATTCTTCTTTGTTTTTACCATTTTCTTCGTTTATTAATTCATCTTTTATTCATTTGGTTTATATATGCGTTTATCCGTTTTATCTATTTACTTATTTATCGTTCGTTATCTCTCTCTCTCTCTCTCTCTCTCTCTCTCTCTCTGTGTGTGTGTGTGTGTGTGTGTGTGTGTGTGTGTGTGTGTGTGTGTGTGTGTGTGTGTGTGTGTGTGTGTGTGTGTGTGTGTGTGTGTGTGTGTGTGTGTGTGTGTGTGTGTGTGTGTGTGTGTGTGATGACTGAAAAGTGTTGGAATACGCACTGAAAAGTCTTCTGACATTATTCCTAAATGTTTCAGCGTCTTATCTGGACATTTTTTCCATTAGTTTTTGAGTCAGTTAATTCAAGAGTGTTTCCATGGTTCTAATAATAGTTAAATGTGCTTAATAAGTGTGCACCATCAATGGAAAAGAAATACCTTTGAGAATTTGGACTGTTACCTCTGTGGCTTTAACCTCTTCAGTACCATGACACGTTCCCATATTGATTCTGTTCACTATTTGGTGATTTAAATACAGCTTCAGAAACTTATGTGGGGATTAAAATAGGTTAGACTCTGGCCATTAATCTTCTGACCTCCATAGACCCTTCCTAATGTCAATAAAATGGTCTACTCGTGCTCAAAACTCTAGGTAACAATGCGTCCCAGTACTGAAGGGGTTGAAATATTTTAGGAAGCACACAGGTTGTAAAATATTTGATAAAATTGAAATGACCTTTGCGATATTAGTGTTCCACCAAAATCTACAGTACTTACTAAATGCTTCCCTTAGATCACAGTGTTTTTATCGTGTTTTTTCCTCCATATTTCGTAACAGCTCAGTCTTGCAACGAAGGAAATATAGAAAGCTGACACACAAGTTGACTATACCTCTCATTAGTCTCCTCATATTAATTCACCATACCTATCACAACACTCATCATCATACCACTTATTCCTCCACCACCCATAACACCCACGACTCACTGCTCTCACACCACCCCCTCGTACCTACACTCACGCAGGATACGGAGTAGGTGATGTACACGAACACTGAGGGGAAATCCAGGTAGCGTAGGTGTGTTGGTGCGAGGTGAGAGGCTGGCCTGGCGGTGAGGGGGATGCGGGGGAGCAGTGTATACGTGTGTGGGTGGGAGGCAAGGGTCGGGAAGGGCGGACGTAACCTACATAGAGAGCACGCTAGGAGCCTTGGTGTCCCTCTCCCAGCGTGTGCTATATGAGTCGCCCTGAGCTACTTTCATATTTTTACATTCCAGTTGACCTCAAAGTAGGGACATCGTAGGTGAGATCATTCCAGTAACACGGTTTTGAAGGTGCTGTCTTGCCACTCCCTCCATTTCTATTTTTTTTTTTCTTTTTATACACCTCACTGCCACTCTTCCTTCCCTCCTACTCATCTCACTGCTCTTCTTCTCTTCTCCTCCTCCCTCTTCCTCGCATCTCAACTCCCTTCCCTCCCACCCCCTTCCCGGTATGGAGCTGCACGAAGGGTGGGTGAATCTCTGCTCATCTCGGTCTTGAGTGACACAGCAGTTCGAGTCGTGGTTTGTGATTTAAGAGTTCACTGTTTGATGATCAACTTAGACGCTGTTTAGTGAGAGAAACACGCGCTATCCAACGAACGTAAAGAAAAACGCTTACATTACATGAAACCATTTACACACTCATCCACCTCGCGAACCTCTTAACCCCTTCAGTACCATGACGCGTTTCCCTATTCATTTTATACAGCTTCAGAAATTCATGTAGGGGTTAAAATAGTGAAGACCATTAATCTTCTGACCTCCATAGACCCTTCTTAATGCCAATAAAATCGTCTAATCATATCCAAATCCCAAGATAGAATGCGTTCCAGTACTGAAGGGATTAAGCAGCCTTGATGAAACATGAAAATTAAAGTAAGAGAAGATTCAAAGAAATACACAAAGAAGGAACAAACACCAACCAATTTCTTGACCCTTATGGTATTGCTTGAAAAGAGAAAAAGAAAAGCTGCACGATCTAATCTCCAGTAAAAGTCTTGGGGTAGTAAAGGCGTTGGCGAAGATTAGCGCCTTTATGTTCCATTCGTCCACTAAAAGAGCGAGCACATTTCACCTCACAAAGATTAACCTTAGCATTGCTGGCAACGTGTTCCACAGATGAATGCAGCAATGTTTGCCACGTGTACCAAGCTTACCCCAGCAAAGGTTATATATAGACTTGTATTGGTGAGCTGAGCATTTGTTGGTTATAATGGTTTTTCAATATTATGGCTTTAACATGTACGTACGTGGGTCTATCAACACATGTCTGACAATGTGTGCATTATTCAACAGTGTTTCTGGCAATGCTGACAATAGTGTTTTGAGACTTTGAGACCTCGTTTTTTTTAAGTGTTGGTGATATGGAGTGATAATAAAGGATACATTAGCAGACTGGAACGCTTTTATGCTCATCTTTTCTATTTTTTCTTGTTCGGGGAGGACGGCAACTGAGAGACTTTCTTTTAACTTTTTTTTTTTTTTCCCATTACCAAGTTCTTTCCACACAGATAAACAGAAATGTATACCGGTTACCTGAACAGCTCAGTGTGTGTGTGTGTGTGTGTGTGTGTGTGTGTGTGTGTGTGTGTGTGTGTGTGTGTGTGTGTGTGTGTGTGTGTGTGTGTGTGTGTGTGTGTGTGTGTGTGTGTGTGTGTGTGTGTGTGTGTGTGTGTGTGTGTGTGTGTGTGTGTTACCATCAGCAAGTCATGACCATTTCACGTGATGACAAATGAGACTCTGGGTACACACTAATCATCTTTCACTTAAACCAATACTTAGTAAATGTAATGATAGACCATTATGTTGTAGTATCAGAGAGAGAGAGAGAGAGAGAGAGAGAGAGAGAGAGAGAGAGAGAGAGAGAGAGAGAGAGAGAGAGAGAGAGAGAGAGAGAGAGAGAGAGAGAGAGAGAGAGAGAGAGAGAGAGAGATGAACCCGCAAGATTGGAACTATTACATGAGCATAGAAGGCTAGGATGTAGAGCAACCACCTGTGCTGTCCCTCTGTCCCCCCCCCTACCCCCAAGACACACAGCATACCCAACATACCCACGGGCGACACACTGCCAAGACGTGGTGGGAGCTGGCGGAGGCGGCGATGACAGTGGAGGGACTAAACGATGTGAGAATTGTGACGTTTTCTTTTATGTAAGAGAGGATAACTGGCCTAGGGAAACGAAAAACGACTGAATAGAAAATGACCCACTTAGATGCCAGTCTCCGAACAGCGGCAAGAGAGTTAGCTAAAAAGAGAATGGGAAAAATGTCTTGAAATCTCCCTCTTAAACGAGTTCAGGTCACAGGTAGATATGGAAATACAGAAGGAGGTAGGGAATTTCAGAGTTTACCAGAGAAATACAGAAGGAGGTAGGGAATTTCAGAGTTTACCAGAGAATACAAGAGTTTACCAGAAATTACCAGATACCGAGAGGACTTGCGTTAAAGAAATAAGGGAAATAAGAGGGAAAACCAAATAGTGACTGTGATAGGAATGCGAACTACGTGGAGGGTTAAAAAAAAGGGTTAGAATGGGGAAGAGGAGGAAGGGATAACTATGAAGGCGAAAAATGAAGGGGTAAAACTTTCAGTAATTTTAGTTTAAGTTGTGAAAGGGGAGGAGGAGGAGGAGGAGGAGGAGGAGGAGGAGGAGGAGGAGGAGGAGGAGGAGGAGGAGGAGGAGAAGAAAAGGAAAAAGTACAAGAATAAGAGCAAGAAAAACATACAAACACCCCCTCTCTCCCCCAAAAAAAAAACAACATACAACAGTAGTAGCAAAAACACCACCACCACCACCACCACCACCACTCACTCACAACAACAACAACAACAAAAGAAGGAAAACAGAAAAAAAAAAAACCTAACCATTTCCCTTCCCTCCTTCCCTCCTTCGGCACCCGCAAAAAAAAAAAAGGAAAAAAAAAATAGAAAAAAAATTGAACCCAGCAATCCTCACCGCTAACTCACCCCTCTCAAAAAAAAAAAAAAAAAAAAAAAAATAGGAAGAGATTGTGACACCTTTACTAGCAGCGCCGCGCATCCTACCTTCCTTCACTTCTTACCCTCCTTACCCCCCTTCCCTGCCCCATTACCGCGGCACAACAAGCCCCCCCGTGCACCACTGAAACGAAAAGGTCACGGTCCCTGCCTACCTCCCGCCCCCTGCTGGCCGTCCCTCCCTCCCTCCCTCCCTCAGCGGACCCCCTCTCTCCTCCCCCTCCCCTGAAACACCGACACTCGCATCTGCTAAAGTCACGTTCAGTGCAGCCAGACGGGGAGCTCTCGGTTGGTCCTTCCTTGCGTCACATTCAGACCCCAATAGTGTGTGTGTGTGTGTGTGTGTGTGTGTGTGTGTGTGTGTGTGTGTGTGTGTGTGTGTGTGTGTGTGTGTGTGTGTGTGTGTGTGTGTGTGTGTGTGTGTGTGTGTGTGTGTTTCATGTTCTTTCTCTCTCGCAATGCCTATTACTTAAGTTTATAAGCTCCTCCTCCTCCTCCTCTTCTCCTTTTTCTTTTTCTTCTTTCTTCTTCTTCTTCTTCTTCTTCTTCTTCTTCTTCTTCTTCTTCTCCCTCCTCCTCCTCCTCCTCCTCCTCCTCCTCCTCCTCCTCCTCCTCCTCCTCCTCCTCCTCTTCTTCCTCCCAATCTTCGTTCTCAGGCCTCCCCCATACATAGTTGCTCCTCCTCCTCCTCCTCCTCCTCCTCCTCCTCTTCTCACGTTTATGAGTTCATCATGCTCTTCTTTCCTCCTCCTTGTTTCCTTGCTTTTTTTTTTTTTTTTTTGCTTTTTTATCGGCATTCACGTTTTCTCAATTTCCATGCGGCCATTCTCATTCTCCTTTACGTTCTTGGAGCTCTTGGTGTGCTCAAACAGTTATTCTATCTTTTTTACGAGGATCTGATTCTTCTTTCTTTTTTTCCTCTTCAGATGCTGGAATATTTTGGGGTTTTTCTCTCTTTTTCTTTTTTTGTTACCTTCATGTTTCGCTACAACTTTACAACTCGCCTCTTCTCTCTTCTTCACCTCGATATCCTCCTCACGCTGCTGTCTTGTTCCCGTGTGCAGGGTTGTTCCTAGTGTTGCTCAGAGGGTAGTTTTATTCATCAGTGGTTCCCTCATATGCACTTCCTTATGTTTCTTCAGCTCCTCCAGTGCCGCTTATGTGTCCTTCGCGCTCGACCTTCTTCACTCCTAGATTTGAAGTCCTTCAGTGCCACGGCGTCAGTTCTATTGTATTGTGGATATCGTTACGAGTTGAATTCACGATTTTTTTTTTTTTATTAAGTAACTGTACATAATTTGTAGGTATTTATCTATTCTAGTATTTTTTTTTCTTGCTCTTATCTCAGAACTGGCGACTCCTTCAGTTTGGCCATTTTAGTAGCAGTAAATGTATTAAGTTTGTAGTTAGCGCCACATCCAGTTACTTTTTTCCTGGTTGAGGTGTACGAGGCGCAGGTGAGCGTCACGTCCTTCAAGACACACATGTTACACCAATTCAAGCATGGACGCTGGACTCTCGCATACCACGCTTGCTTGCCCACCCCACTAACGCTGAGTCCAATGTTGACAGTCTCTCTCTCTCTCTCTCTCTCTCTCTCTCTCTCTCTCTCTCTCTCTCTCTCTCTCTCTCTCTCTCTCTCTCTCTGCTACCTAACTACCTACTGACCTATTTATCTATCTACACCAAATATGAACTAAAGTCTAAAAAAAATATTGACGCTGATAATGTTTGCTGTCTTGAAGCAAGGAAGAGACTGTGATTTGAACTGTGTGTGTGTGTGTGTGTGTGTGTGTGTGTGTGCGCGCGCGCTCCCTTTCTCCACTCTCGTTCTCTCTATTTACCTAGGGCGGGAGGGAGGGTGGGTGGAAGGGTGGGAGAGAGAGAGAGAGAGAGAGAGGGAGAGTGACGGGCGGGAAGGAATGTTACCTGTGATGGCGTGCAGGTGTGCTTCCTTGTCCCCCCCCTCACCTGACCTTAATTAACCACGTGATGTAACGACTGGATGCACGCACATACACCGTTAAAAAGACACACACACACACACACACACACACACACACACACACACACACACACACACGTATAGCATTACATTATCTTGAAATCCACAAATATACACGAATACACAAGTTCAATGACACAAATACGTTCATAGTTACAAGTACTGATATACGAACAAATGAGAAACTTGAAAGTATTAGAAAAAAAAATTAGAAAAAAAAATCTGAGGCGATCTTTTGTGGCGTTGAAGTAGCAATGGCAAACTCAAAACACATATGGATGCCTTATTAACTCCAAAAGAGGACCAACGGAGGCTCACCACTACCAGAGCGAGGAAAGAGGTGACCACAGAAAGAAAAACGTAAAGATTGTAGTAAACATATAAAATAGCGACATCTGTACACAGCAATCTCGTTACCGATACTTCTAGACGCCAGGCAGTGTGAGGGAGTGTGATGGTGAAAGAAGGTTTTTAGTAAGCACGTGGAGAGGATGCAGGGAAGGATAAACAATGTGAAGAAACGAAAATATATCAAGAAGAACGTGCTAGGAAGTGTGGTGGTAAGAAAAAATAATGAATGAAAAGTACAAGGGTGAAATGAGAGGAAGAATGAAGGGAAAGATAACACATAATACTTCAAATATTTATACACACACTAAAAAAAAGGGGAAAAATGTGAAGAAACGGAAATTTGACGATACGAGAAAAAAAATGGAGAAAAGTGTGAATGAGAGGAAGAATAGAGGGAAAATAACACATAATACTTCAAATATTTATAACACACACACTAAAGAATGGGGAAAAATGTGAAGAAACGAAAATGTGCTAAGGAAGTCTGACGATACGAGAAAAAAAAATGGGAAAAAAAAAAAAACACAAGGACGACAGACACGAAAGGAAGAATGAGAAGCAGACAAAGATTCAAAATTTTTAGAGCACACACATAAGAGAAGAAAACGTGGCCGCCGCCATTTCTGCACACATCACCCTGACATCCTCTCCTCCTTCCTCTCCTTCTGATGTTTCCCTTCATCTCTTTTATTTGACCGAGAGAAGACCAACCACAAAAGATGACTAATAAAACCAATACAACACACACACACACACACACACACACACACACACACACACACACACACACACACACACACACACACACACAGGAGGAAGAAATATGAAGGTAATTTCTGAATACATCACCTTGGCATTCTTTCCTCACCTCTTTTTTTCTCATCTCTTTTCTCATTTTCCCTTTCCTTCCCATTCCTCTCCTTTCCCTTCCCCTCCTCCTCCTCCTCCTCCTCCTGCTTTCCCTCGCCTCCCACGTCACGCTTGAGGAGACAACCACCCTTTCTATCTCTCTCAGTACGACCCCTAGTACCACCCACTAGGTCAAGGGCACGTTCTCACCATATCTTCACTGCCACGAGTTCTATTCCTATATGGAGCGTCAGTCGTTGCCTTTTGACTGTTAAAAAATGAGCGCTTCTGATTTTTTTTTTCTCTCGTTTAACCTCTTCAGTACCAAGACGCGTTTTCATATTCATTCTGCTTAGTATTCGGTGATTTTAGACGACTTTGGATACTCATGTTGGGGTGAAAATGGACAAGACTCTGGCCATTAATCTTGTGATCTCCAAAGACCTTTCCTAATGTAAATAAAACAAAACTCAAGGTAAACATGTGTCCCAGTACTAAAGGAGTTAATATTTTTTTTTCTTATTGTACTGAATGTTGGGATGCTCTCTCTCTCTCTCTCTCTCTCTCTCTCTCTCTCTCTCTCTCTCTCTCTCTCTCTCTCTCTCTCACGATACTGACTAATGAGGAAGAGAAGACCAAAATGAAGTGAAGAGTATGTGTTTCTTTCTCGCCACGGATGAGCGAGCGATAAGGGAGACAGTGAAGGTGGTTGTGATGATAACAGGTAAGTGATTGATAAGGGAAAGCTTTGAAGGCCAGTGCTAACAATGAAAGTTATGTTTGATAGGGTAAGTGTGGAGGAAAAGAGGAGGATTTTACTATTTTTGTTCGTGTTTCTGTTGTTGTTGTTGTTGTTGTTGTTGTTGTTGTTGTTGTTGTTTGTTGCTGTTGTTGTTGTTGTTGTACTTCTTCTTCTTCTTCTTCTTCTTCTTCTTCTTCTTCTTCTTCTTCTTCTTCTTCTGCTTTTCATTTTTCCTTTTATGTATCATGATTGTTTCTTTGAATTATATGACTCTTGAAATATACGAGTGAATAAACGTATAGGATCTCTCTCTCTCTCTCTCTCTCTCTCTCTCTCTCTCTCTCTCTCTCTCTCTCTCTCTCTCCTATCATCTAATCATGAAGACGCAACACAAAGGGCACAATACGAATATAGAAAGACTTAATTTCTATTCAATTCAGCAGCAGCTTTGTCGAGTCAAATTCGTTACTGGACGTAATGTGTAAATCAAGAACTTTTCCGTAACTATACATAATTGTATCGTGTACTGCCTCTTGATCAATAAACGTGTTATTATTTACATTATCAGATATTCAGAACTGCTAAGAACTTGTTTCCTAATGTAACACACACACACACACACACACACACACACACACACACACACACACACACACACACACACACACACACACACACACACACACACACACTGGAAAACACAATACAATAAAATAGAAAATATACAGCTAAATAAGCGTAGCGAATGATAAAATACACACAGCTCTATGCCTTGCTTCACTGCCCATCCCCGCTTTCCTCACCGGTGACTACCAACGTGAGGTGTCCCATTACTGAAGACCAAAAACAATGTGACGCGAGAGTTACCTTCATTTGTCCTTCCTTAACATTCACGCTGGGATTAACGCTTCACACTCTCACTTCTGCCTTGTGCCTTGCTTCCCCAACCTTGGTCTCATGGGCAGGTGTTATTTCAAGGAGTGATTCCGAAAGACACCCACAGGAACAAAATGAGTGATGGAATACGTGAATTTTTTAGTGTTTCTTTGTTTTATTTCCTCTACTCTGTGAACAGTATTTATGGCCTCTGGTGCTAACAATACTTGCCCATGTTTGTTCTTGGTTTTAACACGTTAATTAGTTTTATTATTTTTTTCATATAATATTTAGTTTAGCGTAGTGCAGAGAAGATACGTAAATAACTAACAAACCTACAAAGTAAATCAAAACTATATAACCTTCTTTTTCTCTTTCTTCCCAACACTGTAACTATTTTCTTTTACCTAATACAATAACCAGTTTAGCAGAGGGAAGAGAAACATAATAATCCACAAAGGCACTGCTACTACTGATTCAAAATCCATAATTGTATTCCATCCACATCACCTAAAATTGCAGAAAAGTCGTGCCATGTCATACGAGGCTGTTCAAATCAAGTGGCAAGTTTCACATTGTTATTAGATGCAGAAATACAACAGGAAGACAATCACATGGAGAGCAGGTCATATAAAGTCGATCTGGAACTCACACATAAGTACGTAGCTAATGTGGCAGTCATCACACCAACAAGACCTGACACTTTTTCTTTTTTTTTATACCACGTGGGCTTTTTCACGGGAATTTCTGGGATAAAGGGGATACTTTTTTGGGGCACCTCCTATCTCAAAGCCCACCCGCTAGGAAACCGTTGCCCCGAGTGAGAAAGCCCAACCTACACTCAGACCGTGGACAGGATTCGAACTCGTGCGCTTGGAGACCTCTAGGAGACCAAAGCACGCATGGTTTCACTGTACCGCGTCACACTACAGCAAGACGTGAGAATTATATACATGATAATCGTTTATATGTGTCGCGTATGTGTGTATCACTGTCTGCATCTGAGCTTTATTTACTATTCATTTTTTTTTCTCTTTCCTCTTACCTTTCTCTTTGTGTTTTATATATATATTTCTTCTCTTTCTTATTTTCTTTCAAGTTTATTTATTTTTCTCATGTTTTTTTTTCTTTTGCTCTATGTAACACACGCCCGATTCGTCCTTGTCCTTGTTCTTGTCCTTGTCCTTGTCCCAGTAGTCATGTTCTTCCTCTTGTATTTCTCGCGTTGACTCCTCCCTTGCTATCTCTCTTCCTCCTCCTCCTTCTATGCCTCCTCTTCTTCCTTCTCCTTCAGACCTTCACTTCACACTCAACTTTCTTCTTCCTCTTCTTTGTCTTCTTTTTCTTCTTCTTCTTCTTCTTCTTCTTCTTCTTCTTCTTCTTCTTCTTCTTCTTCTTCTCCTCCTCTTTCTTCTTTTGCTTATCCGCTTCATCATTCAACCTCCTCCTCCTCCTCCTCCTCCTCCTCCTCCTCCTCCTCCTCCTCCTCCTCTTCTTCTTCTTTTCTTCTCCTCCTTCGTCTTCTTCTTCTTCTTCTTCTTCTTCTTCTTCTTCTTCTTCTTCTTCTTCTTCTTCTTCTTCTTCTTCCTATACTGCTGGTGATGCTGTTTCTTCTTCTTCCTTCTGACCTAACTGACTAACCTAACCTATCTTATCCTATCCTATCCTATCCTATCCTATGCTTCAATCAGTCAGTTTGGTGACGCTTGAAGTTGTCAGGATGAGCTCGGTGGTGGTGCTTCTCTTCTTCTTCTTCTTCTTCTTCTTCTTCTTCTTCTTCTTCTTCTTCTTCTTCTTCTTCTTCTTCTTCTTCTTCTTCTTCTTCTTCTTCTTCTTCTTCTTCTTCTTCTTCTTCTTCTTCTTCCTCCTCCTCCTCCTCCTCCTCCTCCTCCTCCTCCTCCTCCTCCTCCTCCTCCTCCTCCTCCTCAAGGCCGAGCTCACGACCCCACAACGATCAACATGATACGTCTCCGCCACTCCCCTCACCATGTCACTCAACACCTCTACTTTCACCTCACCTCTCTTACGCACTCATTCATTCATTTGTAACCTTGTTCTCTCTCTCTCTCTCTCTCTCTCTCTCTCTCTCTCTCTCTCTCTCTCTCTCTCTCTCTCTCTCTCTCTCTCATGGACACACTCTCACTTCTTTATTTCCTTTCATTTCATCCTTTTTTTTCTACTGTTAAGTTTGTTTAAAGGGAAGTTATTTGTTTTTCTGTATTTTAACTTCTTCTCATCTATAAGTTGTTGTTGTTTTTTCGTCTATTTATTTTCGTCTTCACTAATTCACAAGTTTATTCTTTTCGTTCACTCAGTTGTTCTTTTATTTATGTCCACTTACACTTTCACTCATCCACACACACACACACACACACACACACACACACACACACACACACACACACACACACACACACACACACACAGTACAAAATATGCATAAAAATAACAAAAATAAATAAATAAATAAATAAATAAACACCTGACAACAACCTCCAATTACTACATCCCTAATCCACTTTAATATAATAGCAACGAATTCCTCCACACACAAATCTATATTCATTTTATAGAGATAGAATTCACTGGACATTTTCTTGCATCACTTCTGGGGCAACTGTACCTTCACTTCCCTTGTCTCTCTTTAATGACAAACAAGCGTGGCTGTGCTCACTGCTTCCCTAATGACCGGCGTGCCCTCAGTGACAACCCCTAACTGCTGGCTGCTCTCCCCGCCATTACCTGACAACACTGCCTTCCCAGCTACCCATGAACTGCAGTGCCTCTCCGGCTTATATGGCTCGGCTGCATTTAACTCCCGCTGTGGCTGCGTTTTGTGGGTTTGTATTTCTTCATGTAGTTCAAGAGTGTACGGGGAAAAATAGACAGTAAGAAAGATATAAGAAAAAAAGGAAAGGTACAAGAAAAAGAAGGAAAATACACGTTGGAGTAAAAAAAAAATAGGCAGAATTGATTTTGGAAGTCTGTAGTTGTAGTATTTAAGATTGGTTCATGATTACGTTAACTTTGTAAGAGGGGAAAGCTGGCCAAAAAAAAAAAAAATGTCCACTTAGTTGCCAGTCATGCTTCAGGTCCGAGAGAGATAGCTAAGAAAAAGGGATAAATGTCTTAAAATATCCCTCTTAATTGAAGTTAAGTCATAGGAAATTGGAAATACAGAAGCAGGCAAGGAGAGTTTCAGAGTTTAGTAGAGAAAGGTACGAATGATTGAGAGTACTGGTTAGCTCTTGTATTACTGAGTTGGTCAGAGTAAGGATATTCATAACTTCTTCTTTTTTTTTTTCAAGTACCATTTTCGTTTCTTCAAATTTTCAGTCACTTTGAAACATTTCTCATGCAACATTTATCCCTCTCATTTTACTATCATGGTGTTTAATGTGAGCTAACTCTTCTTATAACATTATATTCTTGTGCATGAGCAGCATTTCTTTATGTGCCACGTCACGTTCCTTACAGTAAATGCCATTTCATTCAGTATCGTGAAGTTTTATTCTTATGTCACCTTATGTCGTTTCTGACATTTATTTTTGTTTATTTTCTCCAGATGATTTCATTCGAGCAACATATTTCTCGTGCGACCACTTTCTCGTCCCTTCCCATCGCTCCCCGCCTCCTTTCTCCACCTCATAATCACCTCCACTCCTTACTTCTCCTTGCCATCTCACTTCTCCACTATCTCCTCGTTAGCTTCCTCTTCTTCCTGACTCTTCTTCCTTTCTTTGTCTATGAGCCTTCAGTCTGCCGTCACCTTTGTTGTAAAAATAAGAACTGCGCCGTTAAACTAAATTGCGCTGCATGCAAATTGTGTGTGTGTGTGTGCGCCGCGCCGCCAAAATATACACTGATGGCAGCGCCCGTCTGTATAAGGGTCAGGCCTGTCCTCCAGTGCATGCCTAGATACAACTTTACGAGAGGGAAGAAAGAAGAGGTTGATGGGAACTGCGTGCATGCCTCTTCACACCTCCAGGGTATAATCTATAGATGCTGAAACTCTCTCTCTCTCTCTCTCTCTCTCTCTCTCTCTCTCTCTCTCTCTCTCTCTCTCTCTCTCTCTCTCTCTCTCTCACACACACACACACACACACACACACACACACACACACACACACACGTCAGTCCGTTTCCTAATACAAGAGAATGAAGATTAAGAACAAAACAATTAAAGGGTTGAAAAATTATATCACACTCACATTTTTATTACAAATTTCAAACATATCTAATTGAATAAAGTACGATAATGCTCTCTCTCTCTCTCTCTCTCTCTCTCTCTCTCTCTCTCTCTCTCTCTCTCTCTCTCTGCATTGTCTCCGCGCCGCTATCCTTTGAGGCTCCCATGGCTTCTTCTAATGCACACACTCTGCTCACCCGAAGTCCATGAGAAGAGGTCGCAGGGCGCATGAAAAAAGCATTGAGTTGTGACCCTTGAGAGCGCCCAGTGGAGAGGGAAAAAAAACCCTTGAGAGAACCCTTGACACAGCTGCCGGGTTGACTCTTTGATCTTTGTTTGAGTCCTGGAGGGGAGGGCGAGGTGTGTGGAAAGAAGGTTCACTTGAAGGTACTCTCCAAGTTTCTCGGGCGTAGCAATTCAAGCAGATCAGTATAAGGGTAAGTTAGTAAAGGTGAGTAAAGGTGAGTAAAGGCCTCGAGAGTTGCTGTGGTGTGGGATATATGGAAAGAGAAACAGTATTGGTGGAGTATAAGTTAAAAATCGGTAAGAAAATAAATAAATGAAATAGATTAAATAATTGAGGTGTTATTTAAAGGCGTTTGCAGCTCAAGTGGAGAAAAAAAGTAAAGGAAGAAGAGTTTTTGAGGTATTAATTCAAGGAGGATCAGTCAGGTCAGGTCTTATGTAAAGCGCTTGGAAATGGCATGACGATAAGGAAAGAAAGAAGCAAGTTTGAGATGTGGGAAGAAGACACATACAAAGAGGGAATTTAGGAAGAGATATTTCTTGAGGAAGTTAGTACAGAATGATTTATGGGTTACTGAAGGCTTTGAGAAATATTGTAAGGAGGAGAGAAAGGAAGACAGTTTAAAGGTGAGGATAATTTAAGAAGAATTATTTTCAAACAGAAGAGATAAAATTAGTAAAGTGAGAAATATATATCATAAGTTGTATGAATTAATCCGAAAACATTCTAGCATTACACTAAGGAAGGAAACAAAATGATCTAGAATACAAGAAAATATAAAAAAAAGATACGCTTACAAATATTAAGGAGGGAAATCCAACCAAAAGCTTATAAAAAGACGACGAATTACAAGATAGCGATTGAAAGCTTATAAGAAAAAAAAGTAAAGTGTTTCAAGGATGAAGAATTAATAAAAAAAAAAAAATGACGAACCTAAAACATGTTAACAAAAATTTACAATCACTTAATAAAACACAAGGAGTTAATGAGTATGTTCAAAATATAAAAAGGAGCAGAAGGAAAGATCATTATAATTTACGACCGACGAAACAAAAAATAAGAAAAGTGAATGCAAAACAAGTATAGGAAAATTTGAAGTTAGTTATAGTTTTAAAATATTGAAGAATAAAAGATAAGCAAAGAAGAAGAACTGTGGAGAGAGAGAGAGAGGAGAGAGAGAGAGAGAGAGAGAGAGAGAGAGAGAGAGAGAGAGAGAGAGAGAGAGAGAGAGAGAGAGAGAGAGAGAGAGAGAGAGAGAGAGAGAGAGAGAGAGAGAGAGAGAGAGAGAGAAAATATATCACGTAGTTAAGAAATAAGCTAAGATAGAGTAAAATAAAGGAAAAATAGAAAAAAGAACACACAAAACAGAAATTAGGAGCGAATAGACAGGAAAGAGAAACGAACTGGGTAAAAATTGAACTTAAAAAAAACACGGTATGGAGAGAGAGAGAGAGAGAGAGAGAGAGAGAGAGAGAAGAATTGGTTGCTCAGGTGAGGATAGGAAAGCACTTCTTGATGGGGAAGGTAAAGAAGGGAAGGAGGAGAGTGGAGAAAGAGAGAGAGATGGAGAACAGAGGAGCAGACGGCTGGAGGAAAAGGCTGGACGAGAATGGAAAAGTTGTAGGAGAGAGATTACTACATGATACAAGAAAAAGGAAGGGGTGATAAAGAGGAATAAGAGAATTAATTAAAAAAAAAAAAAGGGAAAGGAAGAGGCAAGAGGAATGAAAAGAAGGAAAGGGAGATGAGGAAAAGTTAGGATATAGGAAATTAAGGAGGCAAAAGGAGATGGGAAGGAGTAAAATAGAATGAAATAGGAGGAGGAGGAGGAGGAGGAGGAGGAGGAGGAGGAGGAGGAGAGGGCAGAGGGTTAATGTTTACTCCTCCCTCCCTCCTTTCCTCTCTTCCCTTCCCTCTCCTCTCCTCCCCTCAAGGGCGCCTCACTGTTACACTTTCACTATCAGACTCATCCCTTCCCCCTCCATTCTTCCCCACATCTCCCTCACCTCCATCCCTCCCTCCGTCCCTCCCCCTCCCTCCATTCCTCCCCTCTCTTCTCTCTATCTCCCTCTCCCTTCCTCTTCTGGACCTCAAAACCTTCAAAAATATTCCTCAATTCTCCATCTTCTACACTTTCCCTCAATTCGTTTTCGTTTTCCTTCTCGTTTTCTCTCTCAACATTTTCTTCTGCGTTAATTTCATCGTTTGTTTTCTTTTCTTTTCTTTTTTTTACTCTTGAATTTTTTACTCTAATCTTGTTTTCTCTCTCTCTCTCTCTCTCTCTCTCTCTCTCTCTCTCTCTCTCTCTCTCTCTCTCTCTCTCTCGTTACTCCTTTTAAGTTTTGTATCCCTACTTACTATATTTTTCTTTTCTTTTCTTTTCTTTTTCTTTAATTTTTTGTAAGTGATAAGATAAGGTAGTGCCGTCTTGTAGGTCTAAAAAAAAAAGTAAGGTTTATGAGGGAAAAATATGTATAGGCATCTACTCACGTCAATTTGGTCTACTTATACAACTAATTTATTCATTCATTGAGAGAGAGAGAGAGAGAGAGAGAGAGAGAGAGAGAGAGAGAGAGAGAGAGAGAGAGAGAGAGAGAGAGAGAGAGCGCCTTTCTGTCTCTTTATCTACCTGTGTTTCAGTCTCCATCCGTGTGACTGTCTGTATGTCTGTCTTTCTCAGCGCGTCTGTCCAATTTTCACACTTCTGCGGTTAATTCACCAGCTCCTTCATTTACACTGGTTCAGATTTCGTAATTCAATCCGTAATCCTGTCAGTCTCTCTCTCTCTCTCTCTCTCTCTCTCTCTCTCTCTCTCTCTCTCTCTCTCTCTCTCTCTCTCTCTCTCTCTCTCTCTCTCTCTCTCTTCACTACTACTACTACTATTGTTACCGTCAATATTCCATTTCTTGTCTTATTTTCTTTCTAATATTTTCTTTCTTTTCCTTTCCGTCTTCTCCTTCCTCTCCTTCTTCTTATTTCATCTATTCCTTTCCTTTCCTTCTCATTCCCTATCATTCATATACCACTTTACATCTCTCTCTCTCTCTCTCTCTCTCTCTCTCTCTCTCTCTCTCTCTCTCTCTCTCTCTCTCTCTCTCTCTCTCTCTCTCTCTCTCTCTCTCCTTGTGTCATTCATACGTACATTGTTTACAAGTACCTCCTGCGCTCACATTTTCCTTTATATGGCGACTGAAGGTATTGACTCTGGAACCTTTACATTCCTTTTCTTCCTCGTCTTCTTGGACATAATGGTGAAGGTTTAAACTTTCCTCACCGCTCTTTAGTCCGGCCCTACCTTTGCAGCTCTCGTCTCCCTCCACCTCCATCTCATACTCCTCTTCCTCCTTCTCTTTCTCCTTTTCCTCTTTCTTCCTTCTATCAATACATGAAACACCTGTGATACAATGCTCCCTTTCTCTCACACTTTGCTTCAACGTACTATGCTGCGCGCACACACACACACACACACACACACACACACACACACAATCTTTCGCTATCAGACAAAATTTTCTTCTTCTTTCCCGTGTTTTCTCTTACTTTTCCTGGTATTTTATTATTTCACTTCTTTTCTTTCTTTTTTTGTCTGTTATTTTGTGTTAATTATTCGTTGTAGTTTGTTTCGTGTTTCTTCTGTGTGTGTGCCTCCTCTATATTTTCTTCTAATTTTCTCTATCTCATACTTTTTTTTTTCTGCAATAAATTTACTTATTTTTTGCAACATTCTGTCCTATTTCCTTTTTCTTTTTCATCCCTCGTTATCTCTTTCATTGTCGCTTCTACCCCAGAGAATGCTTCCCTCGCTCTTCTTCTCTTGATAATGACGGTGATGGTGGTGGTGGTGGTGGTGGTGGTGGTGGTGGTGAAAGTATTGATGTTGGTAGTGACGATGGTGGTGATGGTGGTGATGGTGGTGGATTATCTGTCATATTGCTAGCGAAGGAAGGCACTACAGCTACCCTCAAGAGTAGTAGTAGTAGTAGTAGTAGTAGTAGTAGTAGTAGTAGTAGTAGTAGTAGTAGTAGTAGTAGTAGTAGTACGAAACGATATCATGTCACAGGTAAAATAAATAAATAAATAAATAAATAAAAATTTTCAGCACCATGAAGAACATAAAAAGACAAAAAATCATTGCATTTCTTTCCAGAGATACTCATTCGAACTCCCTGTAACTCTTTCATTAACAGGACGACGTTGTGATTTTAGTAGCAGTCTCAAAAGTTTACAATATATTCCATTTATTTATCTATTTCTTTATCTAACTATCTATTTTATCTATTCACTTATCTTATTCATTTATTTATTTATCTACTCATTTATTTGTTTATATACTTCACTTTTTTCCCAATGAATGAGTTAAAGTTATCTGCCACCAACCCATCTCTCATAGTTTGTATCTTCTCTATTGTAACACCTGGTGACTGCATCAAACTCACAAGGGACTTCCATTAACCTCTACAGTGATGACCTGACCTGACCTAACCTAACCTAACCTAACCTGACCTAACCCAACCTAACCTAACCTGACCTAATCTAACCTAACCTCTTCCTTGATGGTTTTACTGGCAATAGTGGGAAGTTAACGCCTTTTTTCCTTTCTATTGAAAAAAAAAATTGAAAAAGGAGAACAGAGTAAAATATCTTATGGTCTCGTATGCAAATAAATCCTACTTCTTTTCAGATTTTTTTTTTAATGCGTAAATCATTAAAATGCAGATGAGAACAAAGTCACTCACTCACTCACACACACACACACACACACACACACACACACACACACACACACACACACACACACACTTCCGAAATGCGCAAAAGTGAGTATCATCAATCAAATATTTTCTTATGACGCAGCCAATTAGAGAGAGAGAGAGAGAGAGAGAGAGAGAGAGAGAGAGAGAGAGAGAGAGAGAGCACTCCACCCTCGCTAACAGAAGGGCGAGTAATGTA
>NC_059301.1:6402559-6430059 GCF_017591435.1 Portunus trituberculatus
TTCCCTTTGTCTAGTCACCATTTTCTTTAGCTCCCTTTCCATCTATTTCACCTTCATTCCTAACTTTCCCCCTCTCTTGTTTACCTTTCCTCCTCACATTCTCTTTAAAAGGCAAGGCAGCCGCTGTTAGTGTAATTGAGGCTGGACAACCCTCTCTCTCGCCCTCATTTCTTTTAAGTCCAGTCTCTTCAACTTCCCAAACACACCTATTTCTATTTCTGCGAGATTTCATCAAATGCATTTTGTCATTTTTTTTTTTCTTAAAGTGAATGTACAGCGTGTTTTACTCTAGTCTCCATCTCAACTTATTCAATGTTGATTCTTAACTTTCGTTTCCACTCCTGGTTGTTTAATTTCCATTCTGCTGAATCAAATGAATGCTTCCCTATCTTCACTTCTCTTACCGAATGTCCATCTCATTTCCTCTTCTTTTTTTTTCTCCTTTCCTTCTTGGTCTTTTGAAGTATTTCCATCTCAGTGCCTCCCATCACTTAGTTCACGTCTTATTGCTTACTCATTTCACTCTGTATTCGTTTGTCTTTCCTTATTTTTCATCAATTTTCTGAATCATGTCAAGATTTACGAACCCATTCATGGTACGGGAGATGTTGGATTCGCTAATCTTGACATCATCTAATCTTATTCTTGGCATTCCTCTGGGTCAGCATCATAAACGTAACACTGTTCAGTCAGAAAACGTCAATTCAAATATCTGTCTCTCTTCCTCCTCAAGCCAAGTGTACGTAATATTGCTCCGTCAGAAAACAATTTAAACATTTCTCTCTCTCTCTCCCTGCCTCCTCAAACCCAGTGTACGTAACATCGCCCCATTAGAAAACGAAAATTCAAATAACTCTTTCGTCATATTACTCCATTAGAAAACAACACTTCAAATATCTCTCTCTACCTCCTCAACCCCAGTGTACATAACATTGCTCCGTCAGAAAACAACAATTCAAATATAACTTTCTTCCTCCTCATTCCCAGTGTTAGTAATATTGCTACAATAGAAAACAACAATTCAAATATTTCTCTCTTCCTCCTCAACTGTAGTGTAAGTAACATTGCTCCATTAGAAAACAACAATTCAAATATAACTTTACTTCTCACGCATATCCAGTGTAAGTAACATTGCTCCGTCAGAAAATATGGCTCTAAATACCTCTCTCTCTCTCTGTCCCTCCTCTCCCTTCAGGTGGTCAAGTTCTTCGACAACGGTGACGGCTACAACGCTGAGGTCACCTACGAGAAGTAAGACCCTCCTCCCGCCACACCTGCAGCTCCCCCAAGGCCACGCTTATGACTATTTATAAACCGCCTCTTAGTTGTAATAAATTAATGGAATGATTATCAGAGTGTATCCGTTTCCTGAAGCTGAATGATTGTGTGTTGTGTTTGAAGATCATGAGTGGAGGATAGTGGGTATATAAACACACACACACACACACACACACACACACACACACACACACACACACACACGTTCAGTATTCGTATCACTATCACTAATATCACAAAGAGGATCACTATCATATCATCTTCCGGACTGACCACAATTGCACTTTCCTCCTCCTTACTCCGTACAACGTTTTATAGCACTCATAGCTCCTCTCTCACCACTCACAATCCCTCTCCCTATACGTGTAACGCCAAACTCTCTCTCTCTCTCTCTCTCTCTCTCTCTCTCTCTCATAAACTAAGTCAAAGGTGGAAACTCTCTCTCTCTCTCTCTCTCTCTCTCTCTCTCTCTCTCTCTCTCTCTCTCTCTCTCTCATAAACTAAGTCAAGGTGGAAACTCACTCTCTCTCTCTCTCTCTCTCTCTCTCTCTCTCTCTCTCTCTCTCTCTCTCTCTCTCTTATAAACTAAGTAAATCAAAGGTGAAAAAATAAGGCTAACACGCGTCTAAATACAGTAATACATAGGCCGAGGAATTCTAAAGTTTACCATTAATATTTCCGTTTTCTGTGGTAGCGCGTTTTCCATCCGCGGCCTTTGCATCAGCATTACGTAATCCTCACCGTTGCAGGTGGTGGGTGTCGTGGGGGCTTGCCCGATATTATTAATATATATTTTTTTTTTCTAATATATAAGACGGGAAAACTGGATAAGGGCAACAGAAAGAGCAAAAATAAAAGGCTCAATTAGAATGCCAGACCCCGTGCAGGTCCGAGAGCTTGCTAGAGAAAGGGATAAATGTCTTGAAACCTTCCTCTTAAATGAAATCAAATCATAGGAAGTGGAAATACAAAAGCAGGTAGAGAGTTCCAGAGTTGACCAGAGAAAAGCATGAATGAATGAGAGTACTGGTTAACTCTTGCATAAGAGAGGTGGACAGACAAGGGGTGAGAGGAAGATGAGTCTTGTGCAGCGAGGGCACGAGAGAAGTGCGGACATGTTTGGTGCTTGGTTTGTAAGCTTTCCTGTCAATCTGTGTTTCTACAGACAACGCTTTGATTCACAATGATGTTGAATGTCTGAATTATGATAAGTGATGTAAGTCACTCTGGTCATTGCCTATGTTTATTTCTCAAGGCTTGATATGTGACAGGGCCTGGCGGTGCAGGTGTGTCGCTCTGTGGGAGGGGAATATTAGTCATGCGCTTCTGTGGCGTGCCTTGCCACCACATGCTTCGCGTGTGTGTGTGTGTGTGTGTGTGTGTGTGTGTACAAAGGGAGATGTCTCACTAGATTACGTTTTTACATCAGTGTGCCCTGAAATCCTCTTAATGAGTCGTGGCTGGCGTCAAAGAGAGAAGAAAATAGTTGATAAGGATTCGAGGAGGGTCGCCGACAGAGGTGAGGCGCGCTCGGGCGCACACACGCCCACGCACACACGCACGCACGCGCGCGCGCGCACACACACACACACCTGTCTGGACTAGCCACCTGCGTCACGATGCTCATTTAAAAGTGTTTATCGACGAGGATGGGATTCGAACCCACGCAGGGAGACCCTATTGGATTAGCAGTCCAACGCCTTAACCACTCGGCCACCTCGTCTTACATTTACGTTCTTCAATTTAGATCAGGCATTCCAACCTTTTATGTGCTTCGCACACAAAATTTATAATTCTCTCTCTCTCTCTCTCTCTCTCTCTCTCTCTCTCTCTCTCTCTCTCTCTCTCTCTCTCTCTATATATATATATATATATATATATATATATATATATATATATATATATATATATAAGCCTTTCTTCAAAGTCAGTAAATTAAACTTTAACCGATAAAGTTTAAACATTTCTATTTATTTACTTATTATTTTAACTTATTGCCAAATCCGAGGTTTCGCACCCCTCAAAAGGGGATCTAGCACCCCACGGGGTACGAGCACCACTGGTTGGGAACTACTGCTCTAGGTCATGTAAGATAGCAAAGTTGAAGGATATAGTTCACCATGATGGTCTACGAAAGGAGAGGAAAGGAAAGCCCAAGCTGGTGGTGAACACTGAAACCTGCAAGGATGGAGATAGTTACACATTATATTTGCTATTTTTTTATTGTTACTGTTCCAATTAACCATTCATCCTTATAACGTACCTCATGTAAGTTTGCCTAGCCCCAAGCAGCCCGTCATAGCCTACTATAGACTAGTGGGAAGTGGAAAAGGCTTCCTCGACATTTTGCAGTACGCTCATTAGAAGTGAATGATTTTTGTGCGCAATAATTTTTGTATACGAAAATAAAACAATCTACCATCACTTTAAGGTCGCAAATCATGATACGCGGCAAACTTCCTGAACCTAACCTAACTAAACTGGTAACATGACAGCGTCTCAAGAAAGCTAATTAATTTTCAAGAAACGCTGCCAATGCCCTCATTAATTTGCGACACAAAATAAGCAGGAGGAGCTTTAGCTAGTGAGACACGGCACGAAAGTAGATGTTAGTAAGGAGTCTAGACATATATGTACCGAAAAAAAGAATCTTATTTATTGCATTACTAAATAAATTAAAATCTCACAAGACATGCCATGTCGTGTTTATCCATTACAACGGTCTAATGGAACAAACCCTGCAGCCTCGCCATGCAGTGACTGAGTAGGAAGTTAGGCAGCATAGGATGAAAATAATCTTTAGCGAAAAGAAATTTTCAATAATAAGGATAGTAATGAATATCCTTGGTCTGCTCTTTACTCATAATCTAAACTGAAAACTTCAAATCTCATCTCTTACTAAAACAGCTTCTAAGAAGTTAGGCATTCAGAGGCGTCTCCGACAGTTTTCTCGCCCCTCCAACTGCTAACTCTGTACAAAGGCCTTATCCTTTCTTGTATAGAATAGTCTTCGCATGTTTTGGGGGTTCCACTCATACAGCTTTATTAGATAGGGTAGAATCAAAAGCTTTTTGTCTCATCAACTCTCCTCCTCTGACCGTCGTCAGCCTCTTTCTCATCTGCGGAATGATGCGTCTCTTGCTATCTTCTACCGCTATTTTCATGGTAACTACTCTGCTAATCTTGCTAACTGCATGCCTTCCCTCCTGCACAAGGCTTTCTTCTTCCTCGTACCCATATTCTGTCCAACTCCTTAATGCAAGAGCTAACCAGTACTCTCTTTCTCTCATCTGGCAAACTCTGAAACTTCCTCCCTGCTTCTGTATTTCCATCTTCCTACGACTTGAGTTCTTTTAAGAGAAGTTTTAAGACATTTTTCCCTGACTTTTAGCTAACTCTTTTGATCTCTAAGGGAACTGGCAATCAAGTGGGCCTTTTTTAACTTTTTGTTGGCCTTTTATTACATGAAAAAATTTTAAAATATTGATGATAGGCTGGCTACAAGTGAACATCTCTCTCTCTCTCTCTCTCTCTCTCTCTCTCTCTCTCTCTCTCTCTCTCTCTGCATTAACGCAACGGTTACTATTTAAACCACGTAGTAACGGTCAAGTAATAATTTCCTTCTCTTTATAACCATAGCTCAAGAATATTTATCAAACGTGCTAACTGAAATAATTACTTTACTAGAGAGAGAGAGAGAGAGAGAGAGAGAGAGAGAGAGAGAGAGAGAGAGAGAGAGAGAGAGAGAGAGAGAGAGAGAGAGAGAGAGAGAGAGAGAGAGAGAGAGAGAGAGAGAGAGAGAGAGAGAGAGAGAGAGAGAGAGAGAGAGAGAGAGAGAGAGAGAGAAACACACAATTTGGTATATTTACAGGAAGTCCAGCAAAGTAATGGAGTGTTGGTCATGATGTCTATTCCCCACGAGTGAAGATCTGTGACTGTTCAGACTGAGATTAACTGTTGAATGTTTGCGAAGCGAGCGATGGTATGGTTGTGGTCCTTAATTATTCCATTTACCGCTTATATAACATTTTATTAGACGTTTGAAGAAATCATCGCATTCAGAAGACTTTGTTCTACAATATGGCATAGGTTATCTTAGTAATTATTGCGAAGTTACAGTAAAATTTTACAATAAACTAGAATGGTTATAAAAAATAAACACTATTTTTTAACTTCATCTCCTCCATTTCTGTTAACTGTCTATTTCCAAAGTTTTTAATATGATGTTTACATTTAGCAATCATTCCTAAGTGTAACAATATAAAATAAAATGTACTAAGTAAAGTATGAAATTATATATGACCCAAAATAAGGAAGAGTATACATGGAGAACAAAATTGCTCGCTTATGTGACAGGCTGTTGCGCAAAACCCTTTCTGACAAATGTGAAGCATCCGTTGTGTGTGTGTGTGTGTGTGTGTGTGTGTGTGTGTGTGTGTGTGTGTGTGTGTGTGTGTGTGTGTGTGTGTGTATATATATATATATATATATATATATATATATATATATATATATATATATATATATATATATATATATATATATATATATATATATATATATATATATATATATATATATATATATATATATATATATATATATATATATATATATATATATATATATATATATATATATATATATATATATATATTAGATACGTTATATTTGATAGTGTAAGTCTTTTACTTTGGTAAGGAATAGGCCTTTCTTTAATTCTTGGATACTTTTTTTTATTTTCAAAGTATACTTTTTCTTTTACATCCTATGGAGAAAGTCGCGAATCGCGCTCAGAGAAATAGACACTACGAGTAGTTTTCCGATATGTATCTTGGACAATTTTGCGGTAAGATTCATTGATCATATTATGTCGTGTTGACTATTTCAGAATTTTCTTTTCAAGACATTAAATTTGGATTATAAATTTCCAAGCATATATTATACAACATTCCATGTTTTTTTTTTCTCCTATTCATCACCTGTAGTATTATTAACTCCGTATTTTAAAAAGTAAATCTGCATACATGTGCCTTGAATATATGTAGTACATAACATGAAAGGAAATGTAATCGTATAAAAATCAATCAACTATAATTTTCAAAAATCCTACGAGAATCGGTCCTTTCTGTACAATACTTGAAAATATAAATATAACATAAATAAGAACAAAGCGTTATTGTTACATGATGATTTGCAATAAATAGAGGAAAGGGAGGACGATGATTACATTTCCGACAAGTGAAGCGTTCTTGGATTCAAAGTTCTAATCATAACACAGCTGACCACTATCTCTACATTGTTGCCCAAGGAAGCCACTACTGGTACATACATGCAGGTTTTGTTGTCTTCAAGCAACACCTGAGGAGACGTCAACCCGTCGCATGCTGCAAATGTTGTCAACTCCACGATTTTTCCATTGCAGTTACGTCCTCTAGTCATTTTTCTCTTTCTACACCTCCTTTTTCTGCGCTTGTGTCGCTTCTTTCTTGCTTTTCTTATCTGTTTTCTTGATTTTGCACCACTTCTTGTTGTATCTCTTTTGTTACCTTCTTTTGAAATAATTTTGCTATGTATGGCGGTGTTATTCATGGCGAATGTCAGACGAATGTTCATGATGTTCAAATCCCTAAAGTCACAAGTTAGAAGTGATTGATCATTGTTTCCCATTTCAAAAATATCACATTGTAGCGAGATAGTGAAAGGCAAAGCGCAACAGACGAACAGGAACCCAACAGCCGCCGCCTTCATCAGCCCATGACTGTCCAGAACCATACTAGCGAAGAAACTCTGTTGATTACCAAATATAAATGAGTATAATTATAATTTATGAGGTACCAAAAAAGACACAGTCAGTGACATTTCCTTTGCTATGAGAGTAATTATCTCACCTTAATATACACATATAATTTACCTTCTACGATAGAGCAGAACACTTCTCTGGTCTCTTCGGCATCGTACGCTGTTTATATAGAAGCGCTCAGTATGTTAGCAGACGTTCGTGATAGCATCGAACGTGGACAGTTGCGTATTTGTGCAGAACATGCAAGAAACAGTAGTGTACGAGAGCTTTCGTTAATTCAAGAGCGTGATTTGTAGCTGTCATGCCACGACAGTTGAATATTTACGAGTATACTTTCAGGGCATATTCATACGTGACATACGACACTATTTTTTTTTTTTTTTTTATTGGTTATTTAGAAGTCAATTAAGTAAATCTAACAATCAGGTGTTGTTTTTCTTATGAATAGTTTAGTTCAGTTCCCTTGTTTGGGGAAAACGAAAATACATCAACAAAAATAGACTTGTGATATATTTTCACAGAAAAAAACAACAACAGAAGAACCATTTATTTCATATAATAAAAGGACTATTTCGAAAGAACTACTAACACTCATTATATAAAGTTCTGGCAATCACTACACCACGACCAATTCTCTTCGGACGCCATTTCTCCTTATTATCCGCGTTGAGTATGTCATTAGTTTTGTTTATATTTATCTACTTTAATTCCGAAATTTTTATAAACCTACATGAACGTAATATCAACTTTTTCTAATCAAATTATTTGTGAAACATTTAGTATTTGATTTTGAAACGTATCTTTGTGGGAAACTGATGACTAGATTTGTTCCGGATCACATGATAAAACAATTGCAATGTGTAATAATAATATGTGTTATGTTAAATTAAACAAAAATAGTAAACAATAGTGTCTTAGCAAATAAAAAAAAAAAAAAAAACGTGATTGCCATGACAAGACATTAATTTTTCGTACTGTATGAAATCAGACATCAATGAATCATTGATATTCGTTACGAAAGTCCTTGTTCTTATCTCAAACTCCATTCCACAGTCGGTGCTTATCCTTATCTCAGACATAAACATACGCATTACACGTTGCCATCGTTCAAACTTAATCAACAGTGGTACTAACGATTTTATGACAATTATAACGAATATATATATATATATATATATATATATATATATATATATATATATATATATATATATATATATATATATATATATATATATATATATATATATATATATATATATATATATATATATATATATATATATATATATATATATATATATATATATATATATATATATATATATATATATATATATATATATATATATACATACATACATACATATACATATATATATATATATATATATATATATATATATATATATATATATATATATATATATATACATACATATATATATATATATATATATATATATATATATATATATATATATATATATATATATATATATATATATATATATATATATATATATATATATATATATATATATACATATATATATATATATATATATATATATATATATATATATATATATATATATATATATATATATATATATATATATATATATATATATATATATACAGTTGCTTACAGTCAGCCTGACCATTCTAATCCCTCAAACTACCGTCCTATAGCTTTAATCTCTTGCTTGTTTAGAGTTATTGAATCTATCCTGAATAGGAAGATTCTTAAACATCTGTCACTTCGCAATCTTCTATCTGATCGCCAGTATGGCTTCCGTCAAGGTCGCTCTACTGGTGATCTTCTGGCTTTCCTTACTGAGTCTTGGTCATCCTCTTTTAGAGATTTCGGTGAAACTTTTGCTGTAGCGTTAGACATATCAAAAGCTTTTGATAGAGTCTGGCATAAAGCTTTGATTTCAAAACTGCCCTCCTACGGCTTCTATCCTTCTCTCTGCAACTTTATCTCAAGTTTCCTTTCCGACCGTTCTATTGCTGCTGTGGTAGACGGCCACTGTTCTTCTCCTAAATCTATTAATAGTGGTGTTCCTCAGGGTTCTGTCCTGTCACCCACTCTTTCTATTATTCATTAATGACCTTCTTAACCAAACTTCTTGCCCTATCCACTCCTACGCTGATGATACCACCCTACATCTTTCCACGTCCTTTCAGAGACGACCAACCCTTCAGGAAGTCAACAGATCACGCAGGGACGCCACGGAACGCCTGACTTCCGATCTTTCTAAGATTTCCGATTGGGGCAGAGAAAATCTAGTAGTTTTCAATGCCTCAAAAACTCAATTCCTCCATCTATCAACTCGACACAACCTTCCAGACAACTATCCCCTCTTCTTCAATGACACTCAACTGTCTCCCTCTTCCACAATGAATATCCTCGGTCTGTCCTTTACTCATAATCTTAACTGGAAACTTCACATCTCATCTCTTGCTAAAACAACTTCTATGAAATTAGGCGTTGAGGCGTCTCTACCAGTTTTTCTCGCTCATCCAACTGCTTACTCTGTACAAGAGCCTTATACATCCCTGTATGGAGTACGCTTCCGTGTTTGGGGGTTCCACTCACACAGTTTTATTAAATAGGGGGGAATCCCTCCTCTGACAGACTGTCTTCAGCCTCTTTCTCACCGCCGCAATGTTGCATCTCTTTTTACCTTTTATCGCTATTTTCATGCTAACTGTTCTACTGATCTTGCTAACTGCATGCTTCCCCTCCATCTGCGCCCCTGCTGCACAAAGTTTTCTTATTCCTCTCATCCCTATTCTGTCCAACTCTCAAATGCAAGAGTTAACCAGTACTCTCAATCAATCATACCTTTCACTGGTAAACTCTGGAACTCCCTACCTGTTTCTGTATCACCGCCTTTCTACGACTTGACTTCTTTTAAGAGGAAGTTATCAAGATATTCGCTTCCAAATTTCGGCTAACACTTTTCTTTCTTCTAGAGAACCAGCATCCAAGTGGGCCTTTTTTTTTTTTTTTTCCCTTGGCTGGCCCTCTCTTATATAAATAAACAAATAAATAAATAAATAAATAAATAAATAAATAAATAAATAAATATATATATATATATATATATATATATATATATATATATATATATATATATATATATATATATATATATATATATATATATATATATATATATATATATATATATATATATAACACACTAATGCAGTTCAATATCAACAAGTGCAGGGTGTACTGAGTGTAGGTAGAGATAATTCAAGCAATAGGTGCACAATAGATAACGTGACACTAGGACGTTCCAAGTATGAGAAAGATTTAGGAGTCATAGTTAGCTCTGATCTCGGTACAAGGAATCAATGTATAGAGGCCAGAAATAAGAGTATTAGGGTTCATTTTTAGAAGTATTAAAAGCAGGAGTCCTGAAGTAATACTAAAATTATACTTGGCGCTGGTCAGGCCACATCTTGACTATGCGGTACAATTCTTGTCCCCACATTACAGGAAGGACATAGCTTTGTTGGAGTCAGTGCAAAGGAGGATGACTAAAAAAGATACAGGGAATGAGGGATATTCCCTATGAAGAGAGACTGAAAAAAATTAATCTGCATTCCTTAGAGAGACGTAGGTTAAGAGGAGACCTGATAGTATTTAAGTGGTATATGGGTTTTAACAAAGGGGACATGAATGTAGTTCTTAGGTTCAGTAGCGGGAAACAGAACCAGAAATAATAGCTTTAAACTTGAAAAATTCAGGTTTAGGAAAGAAATGGGAAGAAACTGGTTTTCAAACAGAGTGGTTGATGAGTGGAACGGTCTCAGTAGGCATGTAGTCAGGGTTGAGTCAATAGGGAGCTTTAAAAGAAGGCTAGATAAATTCATGGATGGGCAAGATAGATGGAAATAGGTAAATTAAGCACACTGGAACTGACTCGTATAGGCCTGGCGGCCTCTTGCAGCTTCCCTCTTTTCTTATGTTCTTATAGATGAAAAAATCCCTTGGGGTCTGTCTTTGCTTGCCTAGCTACCCTCAACTCATATTCGTTTTTAGCTTTCCTCGTTAACCTCTTACCTGTTCTTACTAATTCATGGTATAGTGGCCTTAAAGCCTCATCTCCTGCCTTCAGCCTCTTATATATATTCCTTTTTTGTCCTATGCACCGTTTTAATTTAGGGTCGTTGCTTCGTAATTTTAATGTTTTATATGGAATACTGGCTATCTGACAGTCACGCAATTCATTTAGGAAGTCGGTATAGATCTCACCAACCCTCAGCTGACCGGGATTCCTTCCATGTTCTAATCCAGCTCCCCCTCCACCTCACTCTCTCTCTGTCCCACTCCGACTTCGCACCTCTTCCTCCTTCTCTGCTCCTCCCTTCCTTCTACCTGACTATGTCTTCCCTGCCAAGCGACTCGTTGTAAATACTCCTTAAACCCTTGAAATTAGCCTTCCTGAAGTCAGGTACTTTTCTTGTTCGTTTTTCTAAAAGTTTCATGCCATTTCAATGTATACCGTATTTCTTTGTCATCGCTGTTACCTAGCTGGCCACCAACCTTCACCTGTGTAACTGCCTCCTCCCTGTTTGTCAGAATTAAATCTATAATATTATTTCCCTGTGTGGGTTCTAAAATGACTTGCTTTAAGAATGATCTTGTATGATCTTTAGGAATTCATCTGCTTCCTTGTTACCCACCATCAAGCTCCAATCAACATTCCTATAGTTAATATACCCTACCACACATACCTTACTGTACCTGGCTGCTCTATTTATTTCCTCCCATAGGGGAGAGTTTATTTGGTCTGAAGCATTTGGTGGCCTGTACACTAAACCCAATACTACTGATTGAGACCCTTCCTTAATATCTACCCATAGAGATTCTGTTTTGCTATCTGTCTTAATTCTGCTGTATATACAATATTGCAGTGTGTCCTTGACGTACAAGGCCACTCCTTCTGCTCTTCTGTTTTGCCTGTCCTTATGAAAAGTGTATAACCATCAATTTTCACCTCCTGATCAAATACCCTCCCTGACATATCTAACCAGGTTTCTGTTCATGCAATTATATCAAAATTTTCAACACAAGCTGCTCCTCTCAGCAAATCTATCTTATTTAAAATACTCCTACAGTTTGTGTAATACACTTTTAAACTATTCTTCGCATTTACTAAGCTGGTTACTTTTCTAGATTTGACTATTCCTTCCTGCCTATGGATCACCGATGTCCCTTCCCTCTCCTGTCTACTGAAAAAAGCGCCGGAGTGCATTTAACTCGCCTTCAAGTGTTCCAGCGAAAATCCGAACATATATATATATATATATATATATATATATATATATATATATATATATATATATATATATATATATATATATAGGTTGAACTTTCCAAATCCGGAATTCCATAATCCGGCACATCCTATTGTCCAACATAATTCAAATTTGCAAGAATAATTTAGAATTCTGGGAATAATGTTATTTTGCCAAAACTCTGCCTTGGCGCTTGGGTGCATGTGTTTTTCTGTACAGTTCTGCATGCATATTTACTTGCACAGCTAACATTATTCATATTAAGACAAAGTCAGTTTTAATGCAGGCTGACCAAGACTATCCAGGGTATTTAAAGGTGCTTAGTTAAGGGCCACCTGTAATCCGAAATTTTCTGTAATCCGGCAGGCCTCAGGTCCGGCAGTTGCTGGATTTGGAAGGATCAACCTGTATGCATGTGTATATATGTGTGTGTGTGTGTGTGTGTGTGTGTGTGTGTGTGTGTGTGTGTGTGTGTGTGTATATATATATATATATATATATATATATATATATATATATATATATATATATATATATATATATATATATATATATATATATATATATATATATATATATATATATATATATATATATATATATATATATATATATATATATATATACAAGATGTTCCAGAAGTCTTGGGCACATTTTGACATTGAATATCTCGAAAACTATTAAGGATATAAAAACGCATCTGGTAATTCAGAAAGCTGGTAATCTCAAGTTTTTCATGGAATGTTCAAAGATGTTCAATGTGAGCACCATTGGTCACACGACACGCATCAAGCCAATAGTCCAATTCTTGTCAAACGCGTCCCAGCATTGCGTTGTCGATGGTTGCAACAGCTTCTGTTATTCGGGCCTTCAGCTCATACACTTCTCTTGGAATGGGAGGCACATAGACCAGTTCTTTCACAAATCCCCACAAAAAGAAATCGCATGTCCAAGAAAGCTGTCTACGGACCATTCTTCTTTGAAAGAGCAACAGTCGATGGTGAGACGTACCTCGACATGCTGAAAAACTGGTTAATGGATAAATTGAGTGAGAAAGAGTCCGATGACTTCATTTTCCAACAGGATGGGGCGCCACCACACTGGAGCCTCAGAGTTAGACAGTTTCTGAACACAACACTGCCAGACAGATGGATTGGACGGTCTCGGCAAGATGATCATGTTTTCATGCCGTGGCCTCCCAGATCTCACACTCTGTGATTTCTTTTTGTGGGGATTTGTGAAAGGACTGGTCTATGTGCCTCCCATTCCAAGAGACGTGGATTAGCTGAAGGCCCGAATAACAGAAGCTGTTGCAACCATCGACAACGCAATGCTGGGACGCGTTTGGCAAGAATTGGACTATCGGCTTGATGTGTGTCGTGTGACCAATGGTGCTCACATTGAACCTCTTTAAACATTCCATGAAAAACTTGAGATTACCAGCTTTCTGAATTACCAAATGCGTTTTTATATCCTTAATAGTTTTCGAGATATTCAATGTCAAAATGTGCCCAAGACTTCTGGAACATCCTATATATATATATATATATATATATATATATATATATATATATATATATATATATATATATATATATATATATATATATATATATATATATATATATATATATATACACACAGGCTGATCATCCCAAATTTGGCAACTGCCAGACCTGAGGCCTGCCGGATTACAGAACATTCCGGATTACAGGTGGTCCTTAACTAAGCACCGTAAAATACCCTGCATAGTCTTAGTCAGCCTGCATTAAAACTAACATTGTTTCAATATGAAAAATGTTAGCTGTGCAAGTAAATATGCATGTATGCATGCAGAATACATCACCAGGTCGGACAGCTCTCTCGGCAACTACCAAAAATTTCTTGATGCCTCCCTTCTTCACTAATTTGTGGAACATTCGCTGTCTTAAATATAATTTTCAATATGTAGAGCACCCCCTCTCCTCTGATAAACCTCATCTTTTCCTTACCAAAACACAGGTGGCTGAGGCATTAACAGTAACTCTTTTTCTGTTCCCTACTACTTTCTCTATCCTCATTTTCGCTCCAAAGCTGGATGTTGTGTCTATGTGCGCAACGACTTGACTTCCTCTCGTGCCCACGCTCTTGAATCTTCTGAGTTTTCCAACATTTGGCTTTGATTCAAAAGTCACTCTTTATTACATTTAACTGCACTGTCTATCTCTCCCCTAACTCCTCTGCCTATAGTAAATTCTCTTGACTAATTGATTTCCAAAGTGGAGCACATTCTGTTTCTCTATCCTTTTGCGGAGATTTCCTTCCTTGGATATTTCAATGTTCACCACCAACTTTGGCTTTCCTCTCCCTTCACAGACTATCCTGGTGAACTAGCCTTTAACTTTACTATCCTCCATGACTTAGAGCAACTGCTGCAATACCTTACGTATCCCTGAGTCTTGGAGACACGTCCAACATTCAACATTCTTAATCTTTTCTTTACCTCTAATCATTCTGCTTATGCTGTTACCCCATCTTCTCCATTGGGCTCCTCCAATCACAATCTCATATCTGTATCTTCTTCTATTTCTTCAATCCCTCCTCAGGATCCTCCAAGACGGATGTGCCTCTGGCGTGTTGCCTCTGTTTTTTTCCCTGGAATGATTACTGTTTCCGTGTCAGAGACCCATCTCTGTGTGCTGAACGCATAACAGAGGTCTGTAGGTGCGTGGTACTGGTGCTGCTCCCTGGGGGAGTATTGTAGGTGCAGGGGGCAGCACTAGAACCTCACACTTACAATACTCCCCCCCCCCCCGCCTTTCAGCGAAGATGCTCAGGAGCACGCGAGAGTGGACGGCTCGCCTTGGAGAAGCGTACTGGAGGAGGGTCGTCGTCCTAGAGAAGGTTATAGCGATCAAGCAATTACCCACATCTACCACAGTTAATGGCCTGCAAGAGTTTGTTGGGTTGGTGAATTTCTACCATCGTTTCCTGCCTGGCGTCGCATCCATCATGGCCCCCTTATACAGTGCACCAGTAGAGAAACCCAAGGATTTGACATGGGATGATCCTCAATCAGAGGCATTTCAGAAGGCCAAGAATGCTCTCGCCACAACAGCTCTCCTCGCTTTCCCGATCCCGCGGAAGCCACTCTTCTTTACTACAGACGCCGGCGATATCGTCATTACAGCTGTCCTCGAGCAGATGGTCCAAGGGCAGCACCACCCCCTCATCAGCCGTAAGCTACTGAAGGCTGAAAGGATTTACTCGACCTTCGATCGTGAACTCCTCGCCGTGCACCAAGCCATCCGTTACTTCCGCCATTTTCTCGAGGGTATCACCTTCACAATTCAGACGGACCACATGCCTCTTGTACATACCTTCACAAAACAAGCTGACGCATGGTTCCCCCGCCAGCGCCGTCATCTCTCCGCCATTGCCGAATTTAACTCCTCCCTTCAACACCTTTTTTTTTTTTTTTTATTTATACCATGTGGGCTTTTCACGGGAATTTATGGGCTAAAGGGGATACTTTTGGGTACTATCTCAAAGCCCACCCGCTAGGAAACCGTTGCCCCGAGTGAGGAAGCCCAACCTACACTCGGACCGTGGACAGGATTCGAACCCGTGCGCTTGGAGACCACTCGGATCCCAAAGCACGCATGGTTCCATTGTACCACGGCCTGCCAGGTAAGAAGAACCCTGTAGCCGACGCCCCCTCTAGAGTCTCCATTGACACAGTACAGTTAGGGCTAGACTACAACCATGTCGCCAAGGAGCAGAAGGAGGACACGGAGACAGCAGCTTGTAGAATCTCCATCACCTCACTCACATGAAAGAACGTCCCCGTGGACAAGTAAGGTACCACAGTCCTCTACGATATCAGCACCAGCTGCCGCGCCCGTGAATACCAACCTCCCTTCGCCGTCATGTATTCAGCTTCATCAATGGCTTGTCACATCCTTCTCGACATGCGATGCGACATCACGCCTCCTGAAACAAAAGTTTGTGTGGCACAGCATCTCCAAGGACGCGACGGACTGGGTTCGAGCTTGCGCCGCTTGTCAAACCTCCAAGATTCAAAGATGAGTCTGGGGTCTTTTCACCAACCACAGAGACGCTTCGGCCACATCCACGTTGACGTAGTGAATCCCCTTCCTCCGTCAGAAGGACATCGCTATCTTTTCACCATCAAGATGGCCTGAAGCGGTACCGATGACACTTTTGCCTCCTGCTCCACAGCCCTGCTCTCCAAGTGGATCTCAAGATTCGGCATTCCCCTCCACATCACGTCCGACCAAGGCACTTACTTCTTTCACTTCACAGCTGTTGACATCCTTGGGAGAGCTACTGGGTACTTCCATCCACCACACCATAGCTCACAACCTGGAAGCTAACGGCATGATGGAGCAGTTCCAAAGAACCCTAAAGACTGATTTGATGTCCCGATGCAGTAGCTAAGGGTGATTTTCGCAGCTTCCCTAGGTCCTCCTCGGCCTTTGTACAGCTCCAAAGGAAGGGCTCGAAGTCTCACCAGCAGAGATGGTTTATGGAGACCTCGTGGTCCCCGGCGTATTCTTCCCCGATGCTCATTCCAGTGACAACTTGGACCGATTTCGACGAATCGATGGGAAGTTTGCTCCATGCAAACAGACTTACAAGCCGCCCAAACATCGCTACGTTCCCCGAGATCTACATGCGACGCTAAATGTTTTTCTCCGCACTAATACCAACAAACCTTGCCTTACTCTTCCATACTATGGCCCCTACAAAGTCATCGAGAAGAAGGAAAAAGCGTTTCTGCTGCGGATCAAAGGCGGCAACGATTGGATCGCCATAGATTGCCTGAAGCCAGCATATTTCCAGGATGACGACCCTCCTCCAGTACAGTTTTCCAGGATGGACCGTCCACTCTCGCATGTTCCTAAGCATTTTTGCTGAAATGGGGGGAGTATTGTAGATGCGTGGTACCGAAGCTGCCCCTCGCACCTAAAAACCACATTCCAATGCTCCAGAACAGTGATCCGTACGAAAATAAGTGAATAACGTATTCAGAAACGCCGGACCTTCTCATTACGACAATTTTCCAGGGCCACAGAGACAACTAGCCGGCTTTTCAAGGTAGTTTTTCCTTTTAAAAAACTAGAAATCTTGACAATCTATCACCAGGACCATAAAAATGCCCTTAGAAACACGAGCATCTTCAACTGGAGCCTTTGGAGAGCAGTGATGGTGAGAGAGCAAAACGTTTCAGAAAATTTCAACGTGTCTTTAAGGTACCAGACAGCTAGCCAAGAAAACGGATTAAATGTCTTGAAATTCTCCTCTTAAATGGTCAAGTCATAGGAAGTTGGAGACAAAGAAGCAGATAGGGAATTCCAGAGTTTATCAGAGAAAGGTATGAATGATTGAGAGTACTGGTTAACTCTTGCATTAACCCCTTCAGTACCATAACGCGTTTACTTATTTACTCTGTTTACTATTTGGTGATTTCATACAGCTTCAGAAATTTACGTGAGAGGATTAAAATTGTGAAGACCGTGGCCATTAATCCTCCATAGACCCTTACTAATGTCAATAAAAACGGTCAAATTGCACACAAATCTCAAGTAAAAATGTGACCCAGTACTGAAGGGGTTAGAGAATTGGGTAGAGTAGGGGTGAGAGGAAGAAGAAAGACGCAGGAAGAGGGGAGGCATCTGCAACTTTTAGTTCATTGCAGCTATCTAGACTTTACGTGACAGCTTAACAAGGACTCTGCATCATTACTGGGAAAGCCGCCTATACGAGAACTTGACTAAAAATCTTTGGGGAAATACGTGTTCTCTTACAAAAGCGACAAAAAAAATAAAAAGGAAAGCCACAAGCAGGTTTACTTACTAACTTAAAACAATTCCCTTATCTCTTTGTGAATCGATACTCAGTTTGGCTTCATTTTTTCCTTTTATTTCCCTTTGTGTGTGCATGATTGCCTCGCTCTTATTATCGGGCATTCCTTTGTGCTCGAAAAGATATCACTAGAAAAAAATCAATACGAATGATAGTTTTGATTTCTATCGCCTTGACCTCATTGACTTTAATCCTGTACGCTTTGTGTGTGTGTGTGTGTGTGTGTGTGTGTGTGTGTGTGTGTGTGTGTGTGTGTGTGTGTGTGTGTGTGTGTGTGTGTGTGTGTGTGTGTGTGTGTGTGTGTGTGTGTGTGTGTGTGTGTGTGTGTGTGTGTGTGTGTGTGTGTGTGTGTGTGTGTGTGTGTGTGTGTGTGTGTGTGTGGTTTGGTGCGTGACTGAACTGTTCAGTATTGTTCTATATTGCACTCTGTTCTGTGCTGATGTTCTGGTTTCCATATACTGTTTTCTGCTATTGTTGCTACTGTTGTTGTTGTTGTTGTTGTTGTTGTTGTTGTTGTGGTGGTGGTGGTGGTGGTGGTGGTGGTGGTGGTGGTGGTGGTGGTGGTAACAGAAGAGGAGGAGGAGGAATACAAAGGAATACAAAGGAAAGAACAGACAGCAACAGCCCTACTATATAGGCCTAACGAGGCTGTTTGTGTGTCTATTCTACCACTACAGTTGCTAAGAGTTAGAGGCTGGAGGACACTAGGGAAGGAAAACAAGAGAGCATAGAGAGAAGGAATGTCAAAGATGTGATAGGATATATTCCAAAGTTTTCCTAGTGTAGCAAAAAATAAACTAACAATGCTGACACTTTTTTCTTCATTTCAAAAATCCTCTTGAGTGATGAATGAACCAGTAAGGGAGAAATACCTGGACGGGGAAGATGTTCAGAGTGGAGGGTGTGGATGTTCACGGGAGGATGAGTGAAGGGTGATGAGGAGGAATATCCAGACGGGGAAAGGCACAAAGACGACAATATCACATAAGAATCAGAGCAAACCTCTTTATCTACTTTTCTCCTTCGCTTCGTCCTATACATAAGTACAAAAATAAAGGCATTAAAAAAAATGATAAAATATAAGACAACAAAAGTACATAAGGTAAATAAATGAATAATACTTTCAGGGATGTTTCGGCCCCAGACACCAGCTGCCTAGTTACACATGCTGAGTCATTGCCATACAACCACACGCTTGAAAATGACTGGCGGCGTCCCAGGTCACACACTCACGCACCTGGAAAACAAAAGAAAAGAAAAGCCGGTATCAGTACACATGTTTCTCAATTCCTGTATACGAAAATATTTAACAATAGTAACTTGGATCATGAAAAAACAAGATATATTTGTCTCCATTCCAAGATAAAAAAAAAAGACATCTAAACCTTAAATATTAAGGAAAAATTAGCTATAAGTAATGTTTTCTTAGTTGTCTCTATTCCCAGATTTAAAAAAAAAATTGCATAACTGAAATATTAAGGAAAAATTAGGTATTAGTAAAGTTCTCATATTTGTCTCCATTCCTAGATAAAAAAAAAAAAGTCTAAACATGAAATATTAAGGAAAATGTAGTTATTAGTAAGGTTTTCTTAATTCCAGTGTAAAGTGAACTTTATATACACATTTTGGAGCACTGAAGAAAGAGTAAGCTGTCAGTAAAGCTGTGTATATTCTTGTAAAACCTAAGCATATATACGTGACTCAGAGCTTTCTCAGGAAGAAAAATTAGATATCAATGACGAGGCCTCTTAATTCATGTAAAGTGTGTGTGTGTGTGTGTGTGTGTGTGTGTGTGTGTGTGTGTGTGTGTGTGTGTGTGTGTGTGTGTGTGTGTGTGTGTGTGTGTGTGTGTGTGTGTGTGTGTGTGTGTGTGTGCGCGCGTGCGCACACACACACACACACACACACATCAAAGATAAGTCATAATTGTGCAAAATTTAATTAAAAAGGAAATGTCATTACAGTTGTGTCACAATAAAATCAAATACAAAACTCCATGTAACCCGCATGAGATGATCAATCGAAAAGACAAATAAGGACAATTTCATCACTGCTGGATAAGCGCGGCGTGGTATTGTACTAGATAACCCAACAGATACACGATTACAGCCAGTCACGCTCCTTTATTCAAAATTACATTCACTCCATCCCCCATAAAGGTGGTGTGTATGCTAATGGGGAGCGGTGTGAGGCGCTGCAAGGTAGCATCGTCACTGCCCTCACACCCACGGGGACTGCTGGGGTGGACCGTTATTTCGGAACGTATATGTTACAGGGAATCTGCATAATCTGGAATTTCACAAAATTTCTAGTAATTCCGTGGAAAAATATTTCAGTAGTCATATTTCTGGTATCACATTCTTTACTGAGGGAGCCTAGGTTAAGTTTGGTTTGGTTACATTACTATAGCTTCAGCTTAAGCAACCAACCATACTAGACAGATTTGTAATACAATTTTTGCTGCATAAAACTTGTAGGCAATTTTGAATTTTATTTAACTTTATGCAACAGAAAATATATTGCAAATCTGTCCACCATGGCTTATTAGTTAGACTGAATCTATAAGTAACGAAACCTAACTTAACTTGGGTAAAGAATATGATATCGGACATAAGACTATATTTGTAAGAAATCACTTGGGATTTTGTGAAATCCTTCATTACACAGATTCGTTGTAACATACATACATACTTATGTTTTAATTAAAACCAGCAGCTCCTATAATAAAATGTTCAACAAGGCTCAATACGTTTTTTTAATACATCTCGTATAACCTCGGAAGATGGAGAAAGTACGTTTGCACTTCAATGTGGAATATTTCTAATATTACTTAAACTTTCATTAAATCACTTCAAAGACCCACAAGAGCCTTTTCAGTGGCGGTGTAATGTAATTTTAATACTAATCATAATTCAAGTACTATTGCCTCTGTCTCAAAGTATGATTTACTGATCTTTTTATTCACAATTGTTGATACACTTCGTAATTGCTAAATTTTTGTTAGGTAAGTTTATTGCCTAATTTGTCCCCTGTTCTTCCCTGTTGTGCATACTTTTAACTTTTATTTGAAATTGAGAAGACTCCGCAGTCGTTAACTTCTACCGACTTTTTTCCATAGGCATCTTTTCCAGCGTCTATTAATTTAGTAATCTTCCTTCCATCCATCCCTTCGCCTGTCATCTCCCCATATCACCTTGGACAATTAATTACTAATTTTATGATATTAATGATCAACTAAGTAAAGAAAAATAAAGAAAAGACAGGAAGAAAGAAGAAAAGTATGAAGAAAAAAAAATTTTTTAAATGTAAAATTGTAAAATTAAGACCGCCTGCGTTTTTAGGGGAAATGTTTAGCGTTATACGTAATCTCTGTCTCTCTCTCTCTCTCTCTCTCTCTCTCTCTCTCTCTCTCTCTCTCTCTCTCTTGTAAATTAAACATTAACGTTTGTTTATGTTATTGTTTGTTCATTGCGTCATGTGATCCTAACTTCTGGCGTCACCATACCCAATCAATCATCAGCATCATATTAACATTGTTATGTAGGACGCTCGCACGCCTCTGTGTGTGTGTGTGTGTGTGTGTGTGTGTGTGTGTGTGTGTGTGTGTGTGTGTGTGTGTGTGTGTGTGTGTGTGTGTGTGTGTGTAATTTGAGCCACAGTGTTGCAGATCATGCGCGGATATCATTCTATTCAGCCATACCCTGCTAAGAGCACAGAGTTCATACAGTCCGGTCTGTGGTGAGGCTGAGACTCTTACACACCGTATTCTCTTACTCACTCACGTCAAGGGCAGTGAGTGCTCACTACTCTGTGTGATCCTCTGTGATCTGAGCGCTGCGAGAATTGATGCGTGTAGTGTTACGTAAAAAGACATCGCCACGAAATTAGCGAACTGTGCGTGGCAGAATTATCAATGCGTGGCTTACTTTCAACAACACACTGGCTGATAAATAAACGTATGGCATCAATCACAGCTTAACCACCAGAACACAGGTGAGTTGACTTGCTTAACGTACGTATATACACACACAACCATTTACTACTTCGAAAAGGTGCCATCCTTTATTTCTCATACATTTCAAGAGACATTTTCTTCGTGGTAAACAAAAAAAAAATGAACAAAAAGTCGTACTACCATTATAAAGCAACATATTGGCATGTTTTCACAATGTTTACATAACTATCGTATTTTTTGCTGCCTTCCTTATATTACCTTACCTACAGTACCACCACATGCTTAACTATCCTTTAAAGATCTCGGCACCGTGGACGCTAAGGTACCGCGAGAAGCTATTAACTAAAATAACTTTCCCTCAGTTTCTAACTCTCGTGATTCCTCTACACTTGCGATTTATTGTAAATACAGGGGAACTCTACCTTGAGAGGAAGGTAACGAGAGCGACTGTAAAAAGTGACTTGTTTAAAGCAGGAAAAATCCAAAGAAGATACCGTGAAGGTGGCGCCACGAGCGATGTTATTAGCACACGTGCGTATGCTAATAACATCAACAATAACAACAACAACGATAATAATAACAATAACAACAACAACAACAACAACAACAACAACAACAATAATAATAATAATAATAATAATAATAATAATAATAATAATAATAATGATAATTAATAATAATAATGATAATAATAATAATAACAATAATAATAATATCGATAATAATATTAAAAATAATATTAATATTAATAATAATAATAATAATAATAATAATAATAATAATAATAATAATAATAGTAACAATGATAAAGATAATAATAATAATGACAATAATAATGACAACATAAAACAATAAATAAAAGGAGAAATACGTCATTTCGCGAAAGTGAGATAAGGCAAAGATGACTCTGCATATCAGTGACCTTGATGGACAGTCACAAGACAAACCCAAGAACTTTGTCCCCGAAACAGCTGCAGTTGCCAAGACAAATAGACCTATGATATGTAAGGCGCACCCGATCACACACACACACACACACACACACACACACACACACACACACACACACACAGAGAGAGAGAGAGAGAGAGAGAGAGAGAGAGAGAGAGAGAGAGAGAGAGAGAGAGAGAGAGAGAGAGAGAGAGAGAGAGAGAGAGAGAGTGTGTGTGTGTGTGTGTGTGTGTGTGTGTGTGTGTGTGTGTGTGTGTGTGTGTGTGTGTGTGTGTGTGTGTGTGTGTGTGTGTGTGTGTGTGTGTGTGTGTGTGTGTAGCCACATTACGTAACCATTATGAAATAGAAACTTCTGAAAAAAAAAACATCTTTTGTCGTGAATAAAAATAAATGTTTTAAATCCACTGGAAACATTCTCTAAAAATAAGTCAAAATAAAGAAAATGCACACTTTGCTAACTTCTCCAGCAATCATTATCACCAATCCCTCTTGGCCTGGCTCTCAGCTGTCAGGTTAATGGAGCCGAGGTGGTAGTTGCGAGCCGAACCCTCCCACATCACCATCACATGACTGAGCTATCTTATCTATGTTAACAGAGAGACCTCGTGATGTCCGCACTACTTGACTCATAGCCGTATCTCTCTCTCTCTCTCTCTCTCTCTCTCTCTCTCTCTCTCTCTCTCTCTCTCTCATATCCATTATCCTTCATCCATTATCATTTTATTTCACTTCATTTGATTCTTTCCCTCTTACATTCTATTTTCTCCTTCAGTGTTGGGTCGTCATGCATACCCGTACCATTCTAAGCTTCTCTCGATTTTTCTTTCCTTTTGTTACTTGTCCCGTCATGCATTAAGCAAGTGCATGACATGATGTTTCTCTGCTGCTGTGCTGAAGGTTGTGTGTTGAAGGTGAGACTGACGTATGAGTGAATGAGTAAATGAGGGAGAGAGGTCTAAATATGACTGAGTACAGAGGTTCGTATGTGTGTATGTGTGTGTGTGTGTGTGTGAGAGAGGAGGATATGAGAAAGAAATGAGTGAGGGAGCGAAGGAGGCTAGTGTGAGTGAGTGAGTCAGGTGTGTGAGTGAGTACTGGGGAGAGTGTGGGGTGAGTGAGTAAGAGGGACTGTGAGGGAGCAAGTGAGGTGTGAGTGAGCCCATGGAATGTAGGATCTCACATGACAAGGAGCGTGGTGGCTAGGATGTGATGGGTGAGAAGGGAAGTGGTATGTGTGTGTGTGTGTGTGTGTGTGTGTGTGTGTGTGTGTGTGTGTGTGTGTGTGTGTGTGTGTGTGTGTGTGTGTGTGTGTGTGTGGGCTAACAGAGATTGTCAGTCACGTGTATGAGAGAGCGAGTGTGTTACAAGGACTGGAGGCGACTGGCAGTTGTATTGTGGTCTGTGCGAGTGTTTGTGTTTCCCGTGCAGTGCAGCCGTGCAAGCTGTACAAAAAAGGCTGTTCTAAGCGCACTTCACTACTTCTACTTCCACCACATCACTTCTACACAACTTGAGGTAAATACAAGATTAATTTCCCTATGATTTTACTGTATTGCTAATTCGATTAATGGATTTCTTTCTATTGACTGACGATGACTCAGTAAATTTCACATTTCATTTGCTGTAAAGGTTTGCATCACGATAACAACACGAGTCACGGGAATTATAATTCTTCTACGATTCTTAAAGTACAACTGATACAATGAATTGACGTGGGATCTTGTTGACACATGATGATTCAGTATAATATAATACGGTTACATGCTTATATTTTGTTTGTCTCAGGATAACTTGAGCATGTGTGCCGCAGCAGACATGAGCTGTCTACAGATTCAAAAGAATGAATGATTTGATTAACTTACTGGCTGTGAAGTGATCCTATAAAACTGACGAGTCCATTATTCAGGTTTCTTTGTATCAGAGTAACAAGAGAACACGGTAACACGACACGGTAACACGAGGACAACACTCAAGATTAATGCAATTTGTTCAACCAATGAGAATACACCAATCATTTCTTGAACTAACAAATTCTCACAATTTTTTTTTTCGGTATTCTGTAAATCAAATAAGACACGAGTAACAGACCTTTAATAAAGCCAACATTACTTATATTCTAACATATCATTAATACTAATATCATAACCATCATCATAACCATCAGCATCATCATTTATTTATTTATTTATTTCTATTTATTTTTTTTCATTTATTTTTATTAATTTATTTTATTTATCTATTTATTTTTTTGTGTGTATGTGTTCCACAGTGTGGAACACACACACACACACACACACACACACACACACACACACACACACACACACACACACAGTATCATCATCATCATCATCACAATCATTATCATTATGAACAACAACAGTGACAACAACAGGACACTGAGGACAGTGATTCCCAAATGTCAAAACCAAACTCCTTCGTCAGGAGACACCGGCCCACCACTGATTAACTTCCAAAACCGGACATAAAACCGAAAATCATTATCATTACTATCTGTTTCTATTATCATTAAAATAATAATAACAATAATAACAATGATGATGATAATAATAATAATAATAATAATAATAATAATAATAATAATAATAATAATAATAATAATAATAATAATTAATTATTATTATTATTATTATTATTATTATTATTGCTATTACAATTATAATAACAATTGTAAAATCATGACATCACTAACGACACGCACATCACATCTAAACGAGCCAAGACAAGTGCATCACGCGTCTAACTCTCTCTCTTCCCTGTGCGTCATGGAGGCAAGGAGGCAAGGAGAGGAGCAAATCAGAGGCTGGAAATCCCTCCCTCGCGAACTCAAACCTTTCCATGACACAGCAAGAACTAAAAATTTGCAACGCGGCAGCACTATCTATTTCATTTTCAATCCATATTGTCTGTTTTTTTGTATGTCTCTTTACAAGTACGTGAACACGCTAACTTTACATTCTTCGTTGTACTGACTTATTGACTTCTATAGACCATGTCACAAAATGACTTCTGCGCCACATTATTTCAAAAAGCATTAATGATGATATACAAATTATTAAGACTAATTTTACGGTTTCTATATAACTAGCAGGAAAAAAAAACACAACTGAGAAGCCAGCGCCTCATTTATTGCTGTGGCCTTTCAAAACAGTCGTGCTGAGAGAGGAAAGAATTGCAGAATACGTGCCTATGAGCCAGGGTTTCTCAACCGGGCTTCCCCGGAACACTAAGGTTCCGCAAAAGGTCCCTAAGAGTTCCGCAAGAACAAGTGAGATAAACTAATGCACTTTCGACTTTTTATTTAACTTCATCTACGTAATATAACTAAACATGCACAATATATTATTGATTATTGTAATATTATAACATATTATTTTTCCTTAAACCAGTTATTCAAAAATTCATAGTATGATATTTGTCACGTGAAATATGATGAAAATAAAATGAGAAATGTATGGTACATAATTTTGTTTTTGCGCAGTGGTTCCTTGTGAAACACTGCTATAACCTGCCACGTGTAAGTCCGCCGACTCCTTGAAGCTTCACTGTGTTCTGATGCTCACAATATGTTGCTGTAAATCATTGACTAGCTCTTCGTGAATTTGTAATATCACACACCAGTCTGTCTCGATATGGGAGGTGAAACTATTATTTTGTGGTGAAGTCATGTGCTTTATTGTTATACATGTGCCATTGTAATATTCTAACACGTAATAGGAACAATAACAACAACGTAACAATGCTGCTACTACCGCTCTTGCTGCTACTGTTGCTGCTGTTGCTGTTACTACTACTACTACTACTACTACTACTACTACTAATAATAATAATAATAATAATAATAATAATAATAATAATAATAATAATAATACTGATGATGATAATAATAATAATAATAATAATAATAATAATAATAATAAAAGTAATAATAATAATAATAATAATAATAATAATAATAATAATAATAATAATAATAGTAATAATAATAATAACTGCTAACTACTAAATGGGATTTAGATGAGGCAATCCGCGGCTGGTTGCAGCCAGGATTATGCAGCAGGGAGCGAAATGCAGGTGGAATTTGCTGTATTGCCGTACAAGACGGGAAACCACTCTGTCGATCTGATCGGCTGCCTTACCGGTAATTTTCTAATGTGAAATGAGAACAATTATCGATATGAAATTGAAAATATAAGGAATATTGTTCGTAAGTGATTTAGCAATATCTATCGACTGTACACTCACTGGGCCATTGTATTCAATCAGAAAATACAATATCTAAATTTACTAACAAAGAATTTG
>NC_059301.1:6432559-6445059 GCF_017591435.1 Portunus trituberculatus
ACATATGTAATAATGATTTAGAACCGAATATTTACTGTCTGTGTATACAAGAGAGTTAATATTTCTGTTTAGCTAATTGCAGTTTTATTACTAGAGAAAAGTGTGATACCTTCATATAATGTTTTTTTTTTTTTTTATGGCTAATCGTCCTCGGCAATAGTGTACATGAATCTTTTAAAAACCACCTCAAGGATACATGAGTTGAGGAAAATTTGTGACTGCTGCTGTAGAGTATGAATGTTTTGGCTGCTGCGTGGCGGAAAAATTCATTGCCTGGTATGTGAGATGACTGTGACAAGAAGAGGCAGCCTCAGGGGAAGACCAAGGCTGCTGGCCCCTTGGTGACTGTCCGCCCTCTCCCTCTCCACACCCTCCCTTCTGCCTGCCTGCCTCCTCCCTCTCCCACCATTTGCTCTTGTGACGGGAAGGCAAGCGCAAATGTTCGTCAGGAAATGATTTGTGTTTCTTTATCTCTCTCTCTCTCTCTCTCTCTCTCTCTCTCTCTCTCTCTCTCTCTCTCATGACTAATAAAAAAAATACGTAATTAATTAAGATGCTTGAATTATGAAAGTATTTTCCTACTTTTAACTATCTTAAACACTATGTGCTCTACTCTGATGAAACAGCGTGCTAACTAACACACACACACACACACACACACACACACACACACACACACACACACACACACACACACACACACACACACACACAGAGAGAGAGAGAGAGAGAGAGAGAGAGAGAGAGAGAGAGAGAGAGAGAGAGAGAGAGAGAGAGAGAGAGAGAGAGAGAGACGTCATCCCGGGCGTTGCATTAGAATTAGCCGCACTAGTGTCGGCCCTCATTTCATTCATCCCGGGCTGTGCATGGCGTCATTCCCATGTTCGTATATAAACAAGTGTGACTACTGCAGTGCTGAGTGACTGACTTGTTGTTTGCATCCTTCTTCCCATGACAGCACAAGATAGCGCTCCAATCATCCCCTAACTAAAGTCTCTTGAGAGATTTGTGGGAGTTCCGCTTTGAAATTACAAAAACAAAGGAAACAAAATAGAATTCAAAAGTTATGTGGACAGACTGTAGCGGCAAAGCGACTGAAGAAAATTAAGCTATATGTGGAATTGCATAATTAACGAATAAAAGTATGAACAAGATAACTTGTCGTTCATAATGAAATACTTTCTAAAACTTTTAAATAAAACTAAATCATATAATAGGAAATGTACAAATCATATGAACATGCATCAAAAGACAAAAGTTGCCAGTTCTCCTGTCCTCATGAATATTTCGACGTGGTTAGAGAGCATTACTAACAACACCTATTTCTCAGTCAAATGGCACTTTGTCTTATATATATATATATATATATATATATATATATATATATATATATATATATATATATATATATATATATACGAAATTGTGAATGCTACATAAGAAAATCATTACGAGAGGTTTAATGTCGTTGGTTGTGGTTCAGAAGCATCCCTCCGTTCCCTCACAACAGGCGGCAAGTGTGATCCACATTCTTTTTTCCTTTTTCTCCCTCATGGAAGCCACGAAACTAGGGAAATACTGAAACCTGAATCAGAATAATATATTCCCTCAAAACACACTAATGAAGGGATGAGAAGACCTTACTTCCACGTCGTTGTATTTTGAAGTAGTTTTGGCGGGAAGTAGGCCCTCACTTCCACGTCGTTGTGTTTAGAAATAATTTAGGCGAGAAAAACAGCAGTTGGTAGTCCTGCTAAACATTTAGGCATTTAACAATAATAATGACATTTAGTGATCGCAAAAGACATACAGACCAACAGAAAATAGTTTTGAAATCACTCTCATAAGTGAAGTATTTGTTTCCCAAGAGACTGTGAATGCACTTCTTAACTTCTAAAAACAAGATTATGGGCTTAGAATATTGGCTCTATATAAATGCTTTATTAACGTACGGCTGTTATACGTGACCGATTTATGAGTACAGATGTTGCTGTAGTGATTGTCGTGAAGAGTAAGAAGGGCGATTAGAAAACTAATACATCAATACTTTAAGACTGTTTGATAAGGAATGATGACAGAGATGTTTGTATTCCAAGGCCACTCATTTGGATCCTTCCCCTGTCGCTTGCTGAAAGTACAGTACATTGGCAGGATCGCACGCGTCTCATTGTAACAAAACGCAATTGTGTTTTTCTGGTTGCTGAAACCATTTAGCTGTTACGAATATATGACGCGTAAAATACTGAAGAACACAATGTTAGTTACTTGAACACACACACACACACACACACACACACACACACACACACACACACACACACACACACACACACTTTTCATCTATCATCTACCAGACTGAAATGAACACACCTCTGTAGCAATTGTTTCTGTTACCAGTAAGTCAATAGTACGCTTAGTGCCTAGTGTTGCTCAAAATGTGACACCTCTTGTATCTGTGTCCTTAATTTTACAGAGAAGCGTGAATGGATGCAAATGAATGAATGAATGTATGGTTCATTGCTGAGCCCGTATTAATCATGCTCAGAAATATTCTAGAATTACGAAGAAACATTAAAGGTTAATTCACAAGGATAAACTACTGCCAAGAGAACACTTTGATTTTATATAAAAAAAATAAATAAATAAAATAATAATAATAATAATAATAATAATAATAATAATAATAATAATAATAATAATAACAATAATAATAATAATGCTCCTATAAAAGCCGCTACTATAAGGCATTTCTACTGCTATAAATAGCTTTTACTTGGAGAGTAAAAGTTGCTTCCAGCAGCAAGTTATACGAGCAGAGTCGAAGATAGAAACACTTCCAGGAGTGCTGTTAATATCACTCTTCAGTCAGTGACTCAGTATTAATACACTACATTGACTATCACGTATGTTCTGTATGCCAAGGTGCTTCTTGTATTTTTGTTCATATCCACGTAAGTCTTCACGCATTAAAGATGTGAATTTGGTTCACAGTAGTTATTACAATTTACGACCCATCTAGAGTGGCTGGTGGGAGGAAGGAGTGGACGAGTAGATAATAAGCAAGTCTGTCCTTATCTCATAGTGTGTAGTGGTTCAAAGAAAACGATTAGTGCATAACTATAACTATATCTTTCGTGTATCGACCCAAGTGTCTTCACCCCTCCTTCAACTATTTTTTCACTAACTTCCTTAGATCTAATTTTCAATTTGTAGACCACCACCTCTCCTCTACTAAACCTCATCATCTTTCCCTTAATGAAACACGGGTGTCTCAGACAACTAATGGTAACTCTTTTATGTTTCCTCCTATTTTCTACATCACTCATTTACAACTGATTACGACTACTAAGTCACTCTCAAGCTGAATTTATATACCTCTCACTTAAATCCTCTGTGTATATGAAAAAAATATTACTTCAACTTCCAAAGTGAAGCATACATTCCAACACTCGATCCATTCTCTATTTTTGGAATTTCTCCTTTCTTGGAATCTTCTCCATTCTTGGAACCTTCATTGTTCACCACCAGCTTTGACTTTTCTCTCCTTTCACTAACCATCCTGGTGAACTAGCCTTTCACTTTGCTATCCTCCATGACCTAGATCAACTGGTGCAACACCCTACTTGTATTCCTGACCGTCTTGGAGATACCTACGCCCAACTGATCTTTTCCTATTATTTCTGAGCATGTCATCCTATCTTCTCCGTTGCACTCCTCCGATCACAATCCCCTATCTGTATCTTGTCCTATCAATCTAATCCCTCCTCAGGACCCCACAAAAAGGCAGGAATATTCCCTTGGAGTAGTACCTAAGAAGTTATAACAAAGGGGAAATGAGCAAAGTTATTAAGATCACTAGCCAGTATAGAACCGGAAATAATGGGTTCACTTTTAAAAAATTCAAGTTTGAGAAAAAGATAGGAAGGAATTCATGCTCAATCAGAATGGTAGAGGACTAGAACAGACTAAGTAATCAGGTCGTTCATGCTGAGTCAATGGAGAGCTTTAAAAGAAAACATGTATATAGATGGTGCTGGTACGTGGAAATAAGTAGGTAGTACATAAGAGGAGGTACATAAAGAGACTGCCACTTGTAGGCCTGATGACTTCTTATAGTTTCCCTTATGCCTTATGTTCACACACACACACTCACACACACACACACACACACACACACACACACACACACACACACACAAAGAACCTAAATATAATCCTTTCCACATAGTATATATTAATAGATGCCACATTTCTTTTTTTCCATCCCCCTCCTCCTCTCAATGTGCTTCAGAATGGCCACCAACAGGCCACACAACCACCCCGCCCACCGCCGCACTGTCCACCCCACGCCAATCCCCTCCACCTCGGAGACAGAGCCGCTCTTACCTAGGGAGAGCCCGCCCCCTAGGTACTCCTCCATCGAGCCCTCCTGGGAAGTGCCTCTCGACAACCCTGGTGAGTAGTAGTAGTAGTAGTAGTAGTAGTAGTAGTAGTAGTAGTAGTAGTAGTAGTAGTAGTAGTAGTAGTAGCCTTGAAGACCCCTTAGTGTACGGGCAATATCTGAGTTTTAACTTTCATCTATTGTATTAGAAATCTGATTATTTAATCATTTGTGTGTGTGTGTGTGTGTGTGTGTGTGTGTGTGTGTGTGTGTGTGTGTGTGTGTGTGTGTGTGTGTGTGTGTGTGTGTAGTTGAGGTTTCTTTCATAACATCACCAATCTCTGAGCAACTGATATGAAGAACAATTACTATCCGTGTATCCTAACGTTACTTTGCCAGCAATGATCACATCCACGCATACCGTGCCTCAAGACCCTAACATGCTCCACCAATCTATTAACTTGTTTCACAATACCTTTTCCCTTACAGGACACACTGACAACCTGGCGAGCGCTCATGTTCCACGCGCCCCCCAGATCCCTGTGGCTTGTCCGGGTAAGTGCAAGTGTTACGGGGAATTAAAGAAAACAAAGAAAATGCAATGAAAGATAGAGAGGGGATAGCTGGAAGACAAAGAAGAAGTACAGTAAGAGGAGAAACATTGATATTGCCGGTATAGATGAGGAAGGAGAGGAAGGGATAAGAAGAAATAGAGGCGATATATAGACATGGAAATAATAGCTGAGACTGAGGAAGGAGGAGGAAAAAGGGAAACACATCAAAAGTTTTCAGTAAAGATGATAATTTTAGAAGACACTTAAGAACACTTCGGCATTAACTTAAGGAATGTCGCCCAGGATGCGGAGAGCTGCTTACTATAGCGTGCATGTCATGGTCAGAAGTTAATTGAGTATACTACCTCGTTCACTTCCACTGTGCTCGCATGGTGCTCTCCCTCTATTTTGAGTTCTCTGATCAGCTGGCAATTATAAATCCTTATAACACCTGACAAATGATCTTCCGAGGAATTCAAGGTTCATTCAGCTATGAAAGCATTGGAAGGGAGTGAGAGAGAGAGATAACTCGATGTGTGGTCATGTATGTGCGTACCAGGAGGCCATTACATCGGCTGTGTGCCTCATGGTGTCCACTAATCGTTACATTCCGTGTGTACTAATAGAGCATGACGCCTCCAGGGTGGTGGTCGTGGGTGCCGGGGCCAGCCCAGATGTTCCCCCCAGGACTGGAGCACCTGGCGAATGTTCAGAGTCTGCACATCAGAAGGAAAGGTAGGTATACTCATTCGTGTGTGTGTGTGTGTGTGTGTGTGTGTGTGTGTGTGTGTGTGTGTGTGTGTGTGTGTGTGTGTGTGTGTGTGTGTGTGTGTGTGTGTGTGTGTGTGTGTGTGTGTGTGTGTGTGTGTGTATATATATATATATATATATATATATATATATATATATATATATATATATATATATATATATATATATATATATATATATATAAACTTTAACGACTACCATGATACTCTAACCATATCAATTTCCTTAGCCCTCGTGTCTTGGTGTACGCTATGGATGCGGTGTTTTATGTTCATAATAGTGACACTCTACTGATGTACTCCTCGGCCCTGTGCGGCGGCAGGGCGGCGGTACTGCGTGTGGCGCGCCGGTGAGGTGATCTACACGGTGCGCAGGATGAAGGACGCAGGCGGCATGATACTGTACCGCGTGCAGAACAACGCCAACCTGGATGTGCTGCTGCTGAACTTCACCAAGGAGACTGAGGGGCTCTGTTCTCCCCCTGTCATGGTGAGCACAACGCCAGGACGCTGCATGGACAACACTCGCATGTTTCCTGTTCGATTTCCAGATTTCATCTTTCGTCACTAGTTATTGCACTTATTGTCATCATTCTCTATTCTTCTAGATAATGCATCTGTTCTGTATCATTTGCACCTTTCAATACTCGCAGCTAACGACTCAAAATATTGTAAATACCTGTTTCTTTACATCTCTGTCTCATCCCTCTGCTTCAACATGAAAGGCATATAATAGTACTTTCTTTTCAGATTGTACACTTTATCGTTCCTTTCTTTCAACACGATGATGTGCCAAAACAAACATTCATTCCCTTCATCTCTCTTCAACGTGCATCAGAAATCACACTCTTTGTACCTCTCCCCGCAGCCGGCACTCTCATAATTCCTCTTCTCCCTTCAGCACCCTTAGGTACACACATGCTTCTCTTTGAAAATTTCAAGTCCTCTTCTTTTAAACACTAATTCATACATTTCGTACCTTCCTACTATACTTTTCTCCTCCGTCCTTCTTTAAGCAAAAGGACCCAAACACTTCTCACTTCCTATTTAACAAGCTATCTTTCTTTCTTCCCATACCGAGTCTCGTCCTTCCTACACTAACACACACATCATTCCTGCGTCCTTATTTGTCTCGTCCATCCCTCCCATTCAAGCCTATCAATCCACGCTTTTCAGACCTCCCTAATCAGTCCCACCTTCTACAGCACGCGGAGGTGTCGTTCCCCCCTGGCAATGTCATGGGAGTGGTGCAAGGAAGTGTCTATGAGTTCACCGCACACAACCCGTCCGGAGACCTGCTCTTCCTTCTTCACAGGGAGAACCCGACGTGTTTCAAGAAACCGGGATACGTGGTAAGACAAAAGATGATGTTAACCCCTTCAGTCCCATGACGCGTTTCCATATCTGTTCTGTTTACTATTTGGTGATTTTATACAGCTTCAGAAACTCATGTGAGGATTGAAATAGTGAAGATTCTGGCCATTAATCTTCTGACCTCCATAAACCCTTCGTAATGTCAATAAAATTATCTAACCGTACACAAATCTCAAGGTAAAAATGTGTCCCAGTATTGAAGGGGTTAAGATAGAGTGAGAGAGCGAACGAGTCAGCAAGTGAAAGGTGAAAGTTGATAGGGATTAGGAAAGTGAGGTATTTCAGTGTAGAGTGAGTGAGTGAGTGAGTGAGTGAGTGAGTGAGTGAGTGAGTGAGTGAGTGAGTGGGTAGAGAAGCTTACAGGAGCTAAAAGAGAAGTAGATATTTCATTTGTAGAGTGAGTAAGATACAAGTTGGTAGGAGTTAGAAACGAGAGCGGGTTTATGGAATGAAGAGTGTCAGAGGTCTCAGTGCGGTGTACAGATGAAGGAGGATGAACGGCTGACTGAGGTGCAATTGCATGGTTAGGGAATGTACCTCAGGTAGTTCAGTAACTGGTGTCACAAGCCTGAATGTGGTGTAAATGAGAAAGATGAATGGCTAGGGTATAATTACGTGATAAAGGGAATGGGTTATTGAATGGTGGGAGGGAATGCTAGGACGAATGAGGGGCAATGATGAAGAGAGTGAGTGGCATGAGGGTGGTGAGCGAAGAGAATGAAAAGAAAGGAATGAGTGCTATATACAGAGTCAAAGAGATCTACAAGAGTCAAATTCTAGTTTAGTGTGTGATCTAGAAAATCCATTTATCAATGTGATTTAAACAGGACATTCAATACAAATCAATAGTTATGAAATAAAGAAGCAGTGAAACATACTTAAAGGCAGAGCCAATATTTGAATTACTAATATTATTACCAATACATTACAGCGCCAGTGAAAAGGTTGTAAGTGCGTCTTTCAAATGAAATATGGATATTGTACAAATTGTAACTCTATTTCATCACACAAATACCGAGCTTTGTTGGATCTTTTATCACAGAGGAATTGTACAGGTGGATATATTATAATATAAATTACATATATACTTTACAAGCTAAGGTAATGATAGCGACTTTGATGTTATGATAAATAAATGAGTAAATAAATAACGATGATTACCATGCGCGTGCAGAAGATAACGATGCGATTCCAGTTTTCACGATAAAGATACGATTCCACGATAACAATACGATTCCACGATAACGATGTGAGTTTCCACGATAACGATGCAAGTTTCCACGATAACGATGTGAGTTTCCACGATAACGATGCAAGTTTCCACGATAACGATCCGAGTTTCCACGATAACGATGCGATTCCACGATAACAATGCGATTCCACGATAACAATGCGAGTTTCCACGATAACAATGCGATTTCACGATGACGATACGATTTTCCACGATAACGATACAATTTCTCAAGATAACAATGTGATTCCAGTTTCCACGATAACGATACAATTCCACGATAATGATGTGAGCCTTCGCAATAACAATGCGATTCCAGTTTCCACGATAACGATGTGGGCGTGGTGATGGCTACACGCCATTGAAGTCCTCTCATCTACACAGGCACCAGGACGAACCCTTCCTCCCCAAGGGTCCACCCCAGCAGTCCCGTGGGTGTGAGGGCAGTGATGATGCAACCTCACACGGCTCGCCATGAGCAATGACCCGCCACACACCACTCTCCATCCACTGTCATGACGTGAGCCCTCTCACCCCTAAAGGACCCCCGTACAGCCAGTGTCTGGTGCATGGTGCACAGCGTGCCCTCGTTCATGGCGAGTTGTTCAGCCTGGTGTCATTATAAGCAATTTGCAATTTGCTGATTACTGAAACAAGGCGAAGCAGCTTTGCTCCGGAGTTTTTGAATGTATATTTTATGTTTGCTGCCCGTGAATGTGAACATGTTCGTATGTGACTGTATAGAAACAGTAGTGCCTAGTTAATGAGGAACTGTCCCAGATTAGATACATATCTGGATAGGGAAGACGAGTGGACGTAAACTTGCTTGTCACATACAAGAACTGTCACCCATAGAACTGTTGTGAGCATATGAGTGAGCAGATGTTCAACGACGATGCAATATTGGTTGTATGAAAGAAAAATATAAGTATCAGAGAGAAATTATTAGACAAATCTATTGAATTAATACTTGAATGTATTAATGACTGTATAAATGGTAAGAAATTTCCAAGGTTATGTTCTGTACCGTCAGTAACAGCAGGTAACAAACGGACAAACGGACAAACGGACAAGTCACAATTTAAACCACAAGAGAAAAAATAAATAAAAAGGAATCCGATCTCTTTGTAACATACTTAGATTGCATGATAAGGTGGGAGTGAGAGAGAGTGAGTGAGCGACTGAATGACTGACTAATCACTAATCCCTTCCATTACTCAAGGTGGAGACACGGGAGATGCAGCCCCTTGGCAAAATAGAGCGGGTGCGGATCCCTGGGTGCTGCACCAGCCGAAGAGTCATGGAGGTCAGCTTCCCCGGTGACCTTGACCTGCGATGGAAGGCTCTGCTGCTGGCCGGCGCGATAATCATTGTGAGTGAGTCGGGGAGTGAGTGAGAGAATGAGACTAATTGAAGGAGCATTTGAGTGATCGAGTGAATGAGTTAGTATTTGATTTATAGTGAGTGAGTGCGAGTGAGTGAGTGAGTGAAAATTGATTGATTAAGTGAGTGAGTGTGATTGAATGAGTGAGAGAATGAGTGACAGAGTGAGTGAGTGAGTGAGTGTGTCATTGAGTGAAGAATAGAATGAATGAGTTAGTGAGTGAGCGAGATATTGATTGATTTTTAGACCCTATACAATAATGTCATAGAAGAGAAGACGAGGAGAGAAGAAGAAATAAAGAATAAAGAGGAAAGGATGGAAGAAGAAAACTAGTAAAATTCAGAGGAAAAGGAAGAAATAGAAATGAGGAGAGGCAAAAGTAAAAAAGAAATAAAAGTTGAATAAAGGAAAGGAAAGAGAGCAAATAAGAAGGAGACAAACTTAAGAGTAAGTGATAAAAGGGAAAATGAGGTAGGAAAGCGGAGACAGAAAAAAGAAAGAATTGAAAGGAAAAGGAGAAAGTTAATGGAAGAGAAGGAAAATAAAGAAAAACTAAAGGGAAAGATGGAGGGGAGGGCATTACAGATGAAGTAAAGAATAAGTAGGAAAAGAAATTGGGGAAGAGAAAAGGAAAAGGAAAAGATCAGGAGAGAGAATAATAATAATAAAGGGAAGAATAAAAGTAGAAAACAAGAAAAGGACAACAACGACATCAATAATCATCAAATTTCAATCGCTTTGGCTTTTCAACTCCTTTATTTAGCGATCTTAATCAAGGAATAACACCAGACATTAAGTAACTAGCTAAACAACACATACTTTATACAGTAAACTGATACACACTGCATGAAAACAAGCCAATACTTAATATACAATAATACAAGAACTCGACTATGCAATGTATGGACTAATTCTTTTTTTTTTTTTTCAGAGATACGAGAGTTGGTGAGGAACATACCGTTACTTATATGAGAAGTGTGAAGTTTGTGAGAAGGGAAAAAGGACAGAGGGACGGGGGAGGAGGTGGACGCCAGAGCGGGATATTGCTAAAAAGATGGAGCCGAGAAGGAAGCGCAGTCTGTCAAGCAAGTCGGCATGTGAAGATCTGAGGCAGGTACTGGGATGACACGATGGACAACAGGAAGCAACAAGACCATATGGAGCCAACCTGTGTTAGAAAAAGTGCCACCATTTCCCCGAGAACCTTACTATATACTTCGGGTCGAACTCGCAACCCAAAATCAGTGAATCGAGTACCGCACCACGAAACCCCTGGAGAGCTGCGATGGAATGTGACTGAAGAGAAAAGGCGCAACTGCAAACACCGATGCAGCAGTAGAATGAGAAGACAAATCACAAAGACTTAAAACAATAATAAAAGGACTATGATAAATATGTAAAGTGAAAATAAAGTAATAAAGAGAACTTCACGATGACGTAAGTTAACATTAGAAGACGTGGGTATTGTTGCTGCGAAACACTGAGCGAAGCAGCAAGTGAGGCGATTACCTGGTCGAAGCGATGTTGTGTTTGTACCTGTTGTCATGTACGTAGCTGTCCGCTGTTTGTTTAAAAAAAAGCATGATAAATGTGAACATTTCATAGGGCCAATTTTCCCCCTTGGCTAAAAGATCAGCCAAATACAGGGATAAAATAGATCCTATAGTGTTCACAAGCTACGGGCAGGACACCGGGCTTCGTGACTGTCTGGGAGGTGAACTGTATGGCCACTGCTAATGTATGTCACGATGGAATGATTACCACATTTTTTAAAGGATAGGTTAGGTTTATAATAATCATCTAAATTCCGATGAGCACTGGATGGCACGACACCAGCCACAATCCCCACGGTGGTGGTCTTGTGCCGCCTTGCAACACTTCCATACCTGTCTGTGAGATGGTGATGGCAGAGTGTTGGCCAGTTTCTCAGCATGTTCGCCTGTCTGTATGATATGTTTCAACTTTATCTATCATATACGTATGTATCATATCACTATTATCACATATCACAATACCATGATATAATAGGTCATGCTTGTTATACGTATGTACGTAGTATCATAGAGGAATCTTTGATCACATTATGTACTGTAATTTTGTGCTGCCTTGTAGCCTTGGTGCGCGCGCGCACGCACGCACGCACGCACGCACACACACACACACACACACACACACACACACACACACACACACACACACACACACACACATTTACACATTGAAACGATAAGATAAGTCAGTAGCTCTCCGGTAAACTGCATTCCTCCTCCAGCAGCCCCTACAGCTGCTGGCATTCAGACCAAACTAAGAAACTAAACTATTTTTTTTTCTACTTTTTTTGTTTCCCACACAAGACTCCCATTTTCCTAACTAGCACCCTGATAATATCACAACTACCATGGAATGTGACAATATCATAACTGCCTCCTCATCTAACGACAGACTATTAGTGACATCCCCGCACCAAACCTACGCTCCCCAAATCCTCTGCTCGCTCCCCCTCCCCCGGACACTCTACTCCCTCACAAGTTCCCTGTCAGGCCCGCCCGAATGCAGTGTACTGAAATTCCTGAAGCAGCCACGAAATGCAGTTGGAATCATAAGCATCAACACCATCATCATTGCCATCATTCAACATAGTAATTCCACAGCAAGACGAGACTCTCATGAATGTTAAGGGGACAAAAACAAGGGAAGGAGCAATGACGTCCCTTGTCTCGACAGATACAGCGGAGCGGTCAAGCCACCGCTGCTAAGCCTGCTGCCGCCACACTCCTAATAAACATACATTAAACATTAAAGGCAG
>NC_059301.1:6447559-6452559 GCF_017591435.1 Portunus trituberculatus
TGTTCAGGCAGTATCCGTCTTGCATACAAAGAAAAGTAGGTTCTCCTTTAACTGATTTGATTTTCTTCGATCTATCACTCACCGCTGCTGTGTTTCATCTTGTGTTGTGTTCCGCTTTCAATAATATTCCTTTGAACTTGCTGACTGTCTGTATCTTCTCTTCCACAGCCTCTATTTATTCTCACCCTTATTTCATCCACCTGACTAATGTAAAAGTTAGCCAGCGTCTTCAGTCTTTCAGTTCCATCTGCTTTACTAGTAAGCTCCGGAATACTCAGCCTATGACTTGGAAAAATATTGTCTCAGAGAAGTATCAAGATATTGCTTCTACTTAATATATTTGCTTTTCAGAATTTTCTCTTATCATCCTTTTCAGAAGAGCGGCATATCAATTTTTTTGTCATTATTGTTGTCGTTTAAGCAGACTTCTTAAAATATAAAAAAATTTCACTACCATTATAGTCATTGCCCATGCAATGTTCAGTTTACATTTAATAGGAGAGACATTAGTAGTTTTTAAAGAATATTTTTATTCTGAAGTTCACAACATTCTACTAATCGCAGGATTAGATTCGCCTCTGTTAAAAAAAAAAAAAAAAAACTATAAACTATAGGCATGTTGTACATACTGGGAAATGAATGAGTAATGGTCTCTGTCTAACCCATTACTGACAGTAGGTTGCATCGGCGGTGTTTTCCTTTATCCAGCCAAGGAATTTGGACACCCTGGCGTAGGCTCCGGGTTTACCTTTCTCGGCGCAAGTACCGAAGCCGAAGGAGGTCACACCGACCTGAACGAGCTTGGAGCTTTCCTCTACATAGAGCGGTCCGCCAGAGTCCCCTTGGCAGGTATCCTTTTTGCCCTCTTGATCTGCAGCACACAACATCCTTTCACTGATTTGGAAGTTCCAACAATTTGTGTCCAGAATTGGCAGCACCACCTCCTGCAGCTTGTCTGGCTGTTTCCCGCCTGTCACCAGTCGTCCCCAACCACTAGCAATGCCCTTCATCCCTGCATAATTCTTGGAGTCATCCTTGGGCAGACATACGGCGCGTAACTGTTTGTTCTTGCTGAGGTCAAGTGTCTCCTCCAGCTGCAGCAGTGCTATGTCATAGTCGTACCCTTTAGGATCGTATTTGGAATGGAGGATAACCTTTTTCACATTAACCAAGCGTGTCACCCCAGAAACATCATCTGATGTGGTCGTCATGTCGTGATCAGCCACGCCCACCACCAGCCCTTCATCAGATTCACGTTCGCCTTCTTGGTTAAAGAAGCAGTGAGCGGCAGTGAGGACGTACTTGTTATTGATGATGGCTCCGCCGCACCAGTATGACAACCCGTTTCTCTTTTTTAGTCCCACGTGCCACGGATATTTGTGTGCAGGACTCACTGTGTTACCGTTCACAATGCGGTTTAGGTTGGGCACTCCACACTCACATTTCCCATCGCCAGAAGGTTGAGTGGGGGCCTTGGTGGTTTCGGGTTTAGTTGGGGCCTCGGTGGTTTCGGGTTTAGTTGGGGCCTCGGTGGTTTCGGGCTTAGTTGGGGCCTCGGTGGTTTCGGGTTTAGTTGGGGCTTTAGTGGTTTCTGGCTTGTTGGTGTTTGGAGGCTGTGTGTTAGTCCAGAGTCCTTGGGAGGTGTCTTGGCTCACCTTCCGCACAGTGCATTCGAAGCCCTTCTTAGACACCCGTCGATTGCTCTTGAATATGAAATTTAGTTCGCTGGAATCAGAAGTGAAACTTTTGGGGCCTTCGCCACAAAAGCGCTTCAACTCTTTGTTTCCCTGCTTCACTACCAGCTTGTCCTTCTTGCAATCTTTCGATGCCTGAACATCGAATGTGGAACACTGCATCTCCAGTTTCGAGTTGCCATCACTAGCAGTCACCTTCCAACGGCATCTCGCCTTGTTACGGTAAGAGTTGGGATAATCGGGGCTTCTCAGCGTCACTTCATCATCCACAACCTGAGGGACATAAAATCTTCACATCTATGTCTGTAAATGAGCAAGGTCACTCATTTTACACACATACCTTCCACTAAGATAAAATGCTGGTTTTTCTTTGGGGGGTTATCTTTAAAAGTTAGCTCCCTCTTCATTTATCTTTTGACGTGACCTTCAAGCTCTTCTTCCTTACTACCTACGTATATTGTGCATTTTATCCCAACCACTTCATTATGACACAAATTTCCTGGAGCCTGTACCGACACATCTCCAGCTCTTCAGCTATTTATTTATTTTGCCAAACATTGCAATCAGAAAGGTATGGTTTTATGTCTATCTGTATTTGCAAACGTGTCAGATTTTATTTTTTCAGGCAACAATAATAAACGGAACGGAAACACAATATGTACCAGATTGCCTCCGCATTCAGATGCCCTCAATGCTTCCTCCATGGCCAAGCCGGACGCGGAGGCCAGAACCTGTGTTGGAATGAAGACTGTTGCAAGACTTGGGCCGAGCTCACACACTCTCCTTCAAATAGACACACACACACACACACACACACACACACACACACACACACACACACACACACACACACACACATCACATCAGCCTGTAACCGTTCTGTCTCGTGGAAAATATAGTCGTGATTATGATGTTACCGCTCTTATTATTATTATTATTATTATTATTATTATTATTATTATTATTATTATTATTGTCATCATCATCATCATCATTATTATCATTATTATCCAAGTTTGATCTACATTGGCGATGGGTGAAGGAGTAGAGGGTAGAGACAGCTTAGAGTTTGGGTAAAGGAAGCCAGAAAAGTGGCAGGAAGTATGGACAGACTGTCTGAGAGTAAGATACCCAAAATGAATAAAATGAATATAAAGTGAATATTGAACAAATTCTTGAGTATGATGATTAGGCTGTGTATGGAGAGAGAGAGAGAGAGAGAGAGAGAGAGAGAGAGAGAGAGAGAGAGAGAGAGAGAGAGAGAGTTGAAAAGATAACGACTCAATAGAATAAGACAACACACACTCAAAAACCATTTATTTCATGTTTATTTTAGAGTAAATCAATAAATTTACTTGACCAGGAAAGCAGCAGAAAAGTACTTTGACTTATGACTATGTTGAAATTCTCTCTCTCTCTCTCTCTCTCTCTCTCTCTCTCTCTCTCTCTCTCTCTCTCTCTCTCTCTCTCTCTCTCTCTCTCTCTCTCTCTCTCTCTCTCTCTCTCTCTCTCTCTCTCTCTCTCTCTCTCTCTCTCTCTCACACACACACACACACACACATAACGATAACCACCACTGCATACTTACCAAGAAGAGACATGACACAGACAGAGGACGCATGATTGCCTGGCTATCTGCAAATCCTGACTGACTCTAGCTCTTTCCCAACTCACTATATACTCCACTTTACAGGTGGAGGAGGAGGAGGAGGAGGAGGAGGAGGAGGAGGAGGAGAAAAGGGAAAAGAGAGAGGAAGAGAAAGAAAATGTGGAATCGTGTCTCAAAAACTGTCGCAGGTGATACATAAAAAGGAAGGAAAGATAGAAAAAGGAGGAGGAGAAGGAGGAGAAGGAGGAGGAGGAGGAGGAGGAGGAGGAGAAGGAGGAGGAAGATTAGGAAAAGGATCACAAGTGTCTAGCCAGTCACTGATCACTTATAATTAGCGATCACACCAATGAAAGAGATGAATGTACTGTGGTGTTTGTGTGAATGAGAGCGTGGACTTAGGAACGATTCAAACCCACTTACTTTTCCTCGCTTTGTCGTTAATTTTCTTTCCGTCTTTTCACAAGGTTCCTTTACCGTGTTATTATCCACTTATCTTGACACCGTAAAGAAGGTGGTGAATGCTTCCTATTGCTACCTATAACCTTGGTCTTTGGTATATCTGTGAGGAGCCATGACGCCTGAAAATTAGCGCATCTTTAGACACGCAATGAGAGTAGGTATAATTTCAGAGTCAGTTTCGGTGGTGGTGTTAGTGTTGTTTGTTATGACTCACTTTGCTATCCTTTATCTCTCCGCATATAAAATTCCTGGTGTCTTCTTTCCTTTCTTCTTCTGATGTGCTTCATTCATTACCTTTTTCGCTGCTTTTTTCCCCTGGTTGCGATCCAAAGGTGTACCGTACAAACCACTGATTAAACACGTCGTCTCTAACACCGTTGTCATCATTGCTATCGTGTCTAGATACAGGAGTCGCTAACAAGAGTCACCGGCTGCAAGTAGATTAAATTAAGTCAGAGAGATAGATATATAGATAGATAGATAGACAAAGAAAGAGAGATAGTTAGATAGATAGACAGAGAGAGAGAGAGAGAGAGAGAGAGAGAGAGAGAGAGAGAGAGAGAGAGAGAGAGAGAGAGAGAGAGAGAGAGAGGGAGCGCGTTTGTTTCATCAAAATCCCTTAAAGATGACAAAGACTTAAAACTGCCCTCCTTTTGTTTCTATTCTCTCTCTCTGCAACTCTATCTCAAGTTTCCTCTCCGACCTTTCTATTGCTGCTGTGGTAGACTGCCATTGTTCTTCTTCTAAATCTGTTAACAGTGGTGTTCCTCAGGGTTCTGTCCTGTCACCCGCTCTCTTCCTATTATATATCAATGATCTTCTCAACCAAACTTTTTACCCTATCCACTCCTGCGCTGATAATACCACCCTACACATTATCAAGTCTTTTCACAGGCAACCAACCCTTCAAGAATTTCACAGTTCCCGCAGAGGCGTCGCAGAAAGCCTGATTTCTTATCTTTCTAAAATTTCTGATTGGGACAAAAAATTTAGTAGTGCTCAATACCTGAAAAATCAATTCCTTCATCTATCAACTCGACATAACCTTCCAGACAACTAACCCCTCTCCTTCAATGACACTCAACTGCACCCGCCTCTTCTACATTAAATATCCTCGGTCTATCCTTTACTCATAATCCAAACTGGAAACTTCACATAGTATTTCCTGCTAAAACAACTTCTATGAAGTTAGGCTTTCTGAGGTGTCTTTGCCAGTTTCTCTTACCCCCAACTGCTAA
>NC_059301.1:6462559-6517559 GCF_017591435.1 Portunus trituberculatus
ATGATAAAACTGGCAGGCCTTAGCCCACGTACATACAACGGACTGCATTGTGCTTGTTTATATACAAATACACACCACTCATCTATCCGCCCACCAGCACACCCAACCATAGACACACACACACACACACACACACACACACACACACACACACACACACACACACACACACACACAAAGCAATACATAAAATACACAAAAACAGATATAAGCACAAATCTCTTAGAATGCAAGTGAGCAAGATGTGGGCGGTCTTGTGCTCCCACTTCTCTCTCTTTCTCTCTGAAGTGAGAGATGTAGCAGGACCCCTGGTCCATTACTGACCTGTCTCGTACACGTAAGGTAACAGTGGTAACTCATTAACAAAGAATATATTTCATTACTACTCAGCATGGACTCAATACGCTGTATTATACTAAATTATTTGGCATTATCATCAATTAATTTCTATCGTTATGAACATCTAAATTCTGCTTAACAAAATAACTTGCAGAGATACACGACGTTATGATGAGGAGGCAGCGGACACCTGCCCAAACGATGATTACTCCTAGTGAGGTCTAATAGCACTGGTTGAGGGGTGCTGTGAGATTATCAATAAAGTCAGCTGTGGCCTCACTGAACGCTTCTCTCTGTGTCTCACTACACAAGGGGACAGTCACAGCCTGCCACCTATAAAGACAACTCTCTTCCTTCATACAAAACTACATGCATCTAACTACACCTACATTCTTCACTTGAGTCACTTCATAACTACATCAACTTGTTTGGGACCGGTACTTCAGTGGGCCCTTTTTTTTTTTTTATCACAAGTTTTTGTTGCCCTTGGCCGGTATTACCTCTTAAGTAGATTTTTTTAAGTATTTGTAATATCGGTAGAAAATAGCCGATACCGATACCGATATCGATACTCATTAAATGGGCCGATACAACCGACACCGATACCAACACCGATACATCGGTACATCTCTAATATATATATATATATATATATATATATATATATATATATATATATATATATATATATATATATATATATATATATATTCATTTATTTATTTATTTATTCGTTAATTTATTAATTATCAGTTTTGTTGCAGGAGTGTTGTGTTCCTTCTTTTTTTTTCACTTATTCATTGTTGGGGCAGGAAAGTCAGTGTGTCTCCCACTCGCCCTGCCACACAGTACTGTTATAGAAAGAAATGTAATGGTTTTGGAAGAATAAATCTTAATGTTTGTACTAAGAGAAAACAATAATTTAAAGAAAAAAGAAAATTAGGACTTGAACATGCGAAGAACGAATGCTAGAAAACACACACACACACACACACACACACACACACACACACATGCGAGCGTGAAAAAAAAATGCATACATTCATCAATATTTTGTTTAGATATCGATGTGGCCTTGACATTCTTGTGTGTTTGAGAGAGAGAGAGAGAGAGAGAGAGAGAGAGAGAGAGAGAGAGAGAGCATTTTCTTCTGGCACTTCGCAAGACTCGTGACACTTTCAGCATGTTCCACTCCGTGACAATCTTGGCAACTAGAGCGTGGCGTGAACCTATGACGTGGAAGGACACTACGCACTCACCAAGCAACTGTGTGTGTGTGTGTGTGTGTGTGTGTGTGTGTGTGTGTGTGTGTGTGTGTGTGTGTGTGTGTGTGTGTGTGTGTGTGTGTGTGTGTGTGTGTGTGTAAAGGTCAAGGGATCTCATTTAATCAACTTGTTTCTTTCTTTCTCTTCCTTGTATCCTTTCTTTCTTGTTATTTTGCCTAACTGTCCTGCAGATTAGCTAACGTATTGCCCGATTGATTAACCATTAACCGTGGAGTGAAGGTGAAGGAAGGCGCCAGAGAGTGGGGATGGGGGGGAGTAAGAAAGGCACTGAGGCAGGAAGGCAAGTTAAGAATGCAGGGTTTGTCTTACATGTGTGGAGCAGAAGTGACACTCATGCCGCTTGTGGTGAATAGCAATAAATCCCTTGATATTGTCAGTGTGTGCGGCAGTGAACACACACACACACACACACACACACACACACACACACACACACACACACACACACACACACACACACACACACACACACCGGCTGATAAAAGTATAAGATCATCATACATTATACAATCGTGAACATTCGCAAAACAACTCTCTCTCTCTCTCTCTCTCTCCAACTTTTTTTCTTTTTTTTTCTTGCTTTTATTTCTTAATTTGTCTCTTTTCTTCCTTTCTTTCTTTTCTTCTATTCTTTTTTCACTCTTTTCTCTACCTCTATTTCAGTCTCATCTTCGTCTATCTCCTTATTGTTATCTCTCCTTGTAACCTTCTCAACCATTCTTTTCTTTATATTATTTTTCTTCGGAACAGTGAATTAATTTTTTTTTCTATCCATTCTTCTCATCCTCATATTTCTCTCTCACTTTTCTTTATTTCCGCCATTTTTTCTTTTCTTTTTTTTTCCTCCCCTCTAATTTTCACTTCCTCCCCTTACCCTCCTCCCTCTCTCTCTCCCTCCTCCATAATTTTCCCTCACTTATTCTTTTTCTTATCTTGCTATTCTCCATTACCTCTTTTTTCTCTCCTTCCTTCCCTCTGCCACTCTCTTAGTAGCCAGGCGACGTGGACAACAGAGGAGCTAAGGCAACAGGCACGCAGGCAGGAAAGTTTAGAGGCAGTGGCGGACGAGCGGGCGAGTGAGCAAGAGGAACATCAAACAGGTAGCATATACAGTACATTCCACCGCTCAGGTATATGGTCGATGAATGAACGATGGGAGCACAGCCTTAGGTCGCCACAGTGCCAGGAAGAAAGCGTGTTGAAGTGCCATTATGTGCGTGAGTTTGTGAGAGTGCATGCGTCTGTATTGGTAAAGTCTTGGGTCGTTTTTATTGATGTTGGTAGCTGTAGCGGTAGTGGTCGTAGTGGTGATGGTGGTGGTGTATGGAATGAGATCCAGTCAGTTTGTGGACAGAGGTGGAGCGTGGTAGTGGCGGCTCCTCTGCTGCCTAGTGCGTGTGGGCTGCTGTAGCTTCGCAGTGGCTTGGTTTGAGCCTGTATGTGTGTGTGTGTGTGTGTGTGTGTGTGTGTGTGTGTGTGTGTGTGTGTGTGTGTGTGTGTGTGTGTGTGTGTGTGTGTGTGTGTGTGTGTAGTAAGTGGTAATGAGGTAATGAGGAAAATCTTGCAGTGTCGTGAGTGTATTCTAGTGCTGACGGTGAACTGGCAGCAGCGTGAGGGATACCACGAAAGCAGTGAGAGCAACATTGCAACACTATACTGACGAATGACTGTGATCGTGTAGTGAGAGGCGAACCCAAAGTGAGGAGCGGCAAGGAAGTGCGGCGCTACTGACGATGACCTGACGAAGAGCACATACCAGTTTGCCATCGGTACCACTCCGTCAGACACTCGAGGTCACGGCCATGGCAGGGCACTATGTGGTTTCTGGACAGGGAACAGGCATTTCCTACATGGACTAATACACACTGCCAGCCACGTGGTAATGAATCAAGCAGTACTGGCGGTCGCAGGGCAGGCTGAGCTCCGTACGGGGGACGCTAAACTCAGGCAAGCATAACAACTCTAGAGGAAACGGTGAGTCCCAAGAGAGAGAGAGAGAGAGAGAGAGAGAGAGAGAGAGAGAGAGAGAGAGAGAGAGAGAGAGAGAAACATGCATGTTGCTATTTCTGAAATAATGCGCATGAAAAATGTGTTGAATGCAATACCTAATATTTCCTTTCGTGTATGTAATTTTGTACGTGATGAGAGGATTACTGGAAGTTGTGGCTCGTGTTTTGCTAGACGACGAGGCCTGCGTGGGACACACACACACACACACACACACACACACACACACACACACACACACACAGAGAGAGAGAGAGAGAGAGAGAGAGAGAGAGAGAGAGAGAGAGAGAGAGAGAGAGAGAGGTGGGGTAGAGGATGGGGGATAAGAGGCCTCGAGAGAGTTGGTATATTATTATGAGGGAACCCGAGAGTCCTATTGGAATGAGTCAGTGGCATGTAGCGTGAGTTACGATGAGAGCAAGTGCGTGAGTTAGACATGACAGGTTGACAGCTCTCCACGTCCCTGCCACACGTCCTTCACCTATCACCCTCTCACGCCTGCCTGTCCAGACTCTCCAACGCTGGACATCAAACGAACTCACATACACAACACATGCGAGTTTAGTCCTCCCAGACACTCTGAATTGATCCAGTGTTCAGAAATGTCAGGGTATACACCGAACCTTTCTTGGAACAGGAACTTTATCAATAATTAAGCGATGTTGCCAGAACAGTCCAACTCACCGTTTTGAAGCCCAACGCTCCCACCACCCCTCCGCCCTTGCTGTGCCTCGGTGGCGGTAGTGGTTGAGGCCAGTGTGTGTATTGGAATGCTGAGAGGAAGCAGGAAGGTCGATGGTGGCCTTCAGAACTGCTGCCTCACGCATATCACGGGCACGCTGACCCCCTCGCTCCAGGACAGGTAGGCTAATGGGAACACCTGTTGAGTTTCCCTGATAGAGTGTAGAAAGAACGAGATAGTGGCTTTTTATTTTCCTTTCCCTATATAGTTGGTGTTGTTGGTGGTGGTATTGATGGCTTGGTTGTATGATGAGGCACAATTATGGTGATGGTGGTAAGAGCAATGATGGTAACGTTAGTGGTTGTGGTGGTGGCCTTGGTTGTGGGGATGATGATGAAGGTCTGGTTATTGCTATTCTTTTCTCTTTTGTGAGTGTGTGTATTGATAAAAGTACCACTGAGTCCCGTAACACCACCAAGTTTATTATTCATTTTCGTACACTGATTAACCGCACACATCTTGATAATCCTGATGCCTGTACTGGTAACGGCAGACGTGGTGGCAGCCGTGACAGAGACAGTGACAGTGAAGTGACAACAAGAGACGAGGTTGCCATAGCATCAAATGTGACAATTTAAAGTAAAAACTGTGTGGTAACGTAACCTCTTTGTGTGTGTGTGTGTGTGTGTGTGTGTGTGTGTGTGTGTGTGTGCATGGACCACCCCCTGATTGCAAGTCTCTATCAGCTCTGTGTTCAATGATTCAAAGGCCCGACGGCAAAGTGGTGGCCGCGGTTCGATACCCGTGAAGGGGAGAGCGTGTGGCGAGAGAGCTGGGGGGCAGGCAAGAGGGAGAGCGTTGAGTGAGTGGCAGAGAGTTGGAGAACTGGGAATTAGGGATGTGATGAAGGGATGAGTGGAGGGTGGAACTCAGGCACAATTTTCAATACTTCTTAGTTTGTTCTGTAAAATCGTATCTATTTTGTTTTCAATAATGTTGTTTTATTGATTTTTCCCTATATCATTTTCCTGTTTTCTTTTCATTTTCTTTCTTTTTTAGGTGGATCATATCTAATGTTTGTTAAGTTTAGTATCTCTCTCTCTCTCTCTCTCTCTCTCTCTCTCTCTCTCTCTCTCTCTCTCTCTCTCTCTCTTAAAGAAGTAGGTGATAGAGGTGAGTGAGTGGTGAGTCATGCAAGACCGGGACTGATTGAGGGTGGCGGGCAGCCAGCAGGTCGTGGCCGCTGCATCGTCTTTGCCACATCACGTATTCATTGCCAGATCAATATTCTTTTTTTCTTTTCAGCGTATTTCAGGGAATTACAAAGATCCCAGGAACCAAACACACAAACACACACTCTCTCTCTCTCTCTCTCTCTCTCTCTCTCTCTCTCTCTCTCTCTCTCTCTCTCTCTCTCTCTTCTCATTTCTGATCTAAAAATATTACATACTCGTATGGTTTTTCCAGTTTTCGCAGAATAAACAACACAATAAATCGTCATTTACATATTGTAAAGATGCATTATTTAACTTTTATTACTGTCTTTCACCTTCGAATTACATCACGTAAATACAAGCAGCCTAGTGACGGAAGCTGTGAAGAAAATAAATATGTTGTAAAGTAGTCGAGCCGTGAGACGAATCCCAGACAAGACACTCAAGGAACGCGACATCTTCTCGGTCAGATAACAATGTCTGTTCCACCAATGCATTCCTTTTTTTCATGTAAGAGGGTGAATGAGTAAGGGCAGAAAAAAAAAAAAAAAAACTTAAGTTTCCAATTGTTTAAGAAACCATTCCGATATGAAGACCAAATTACACTGCGAAACCTTTTGAACTCTTCTCATGCTAGATATTCTTTCCTCATCATCCGTTGCTACTTTTCAGACGTTTATTTTCGTACTAAGGTAGTTTAGTTCCTCAACCTAGAATATGCAATAGACAACAGTAATAATTTATTTTCGCTATACAAACTCTACACATGCAAATCATATCTTCACACCACCATGAATGCTACCAAGGAATAACTATACCAGTAAAAGAATTAAATCAATCACAATCACAAGGGTTTTCAGGCACTGTGCACATATCAAGCCACCCATTACAGCTTTCGATTTGATAGTGTTTTCTTTAGATAATGCCAGAGTGATAGTTTTCTCCAAGCTTCATATTCTTCACAAGGGATCCAACTGAAATCCAATCTAGGAAGCTGAACTGTGAAAAATGCGCACGTAGTGGCCGAGAGTAGAACCATGAACAGGACACTCAACTTGGACATCAAAATCCCCACACCATATGTCTCGCCAACGCAATAAATTCCCATCAATGTTCATCGTGACATTTACTCTTTATACTGTTAGAACTTACAATTGAAATCATTACGAGGATCTATGAATACAGCAACACTGCTCACTGCTACATGTGAAACAGCTAACTAATAATATTTCCATAGCTTTTCCTGTCCATAGTAATAGCAAATAGAAAATTAATAGATAAGGGTTATTGTAGTAGTAAAATAATACTTTAATGATAATAGTATTGGAAGTTTAGTTGTAGTAGTAGTAGTAGTAGTAGTAGTAGTAGTAGTAGTAGTAGTAGTAGTAGTAACAGTAGTAGTAGTAATAATAATAATAACAATAACAAACAATATGAATAAATAAGAGTTGTTGTAATAGTAACCTAACTGGTAATAGTGTTGGTAGTTTAGTGGTAATAGTAGTAGTAGTAGTAGTAGTAGTAGTAGTAGTAGTAGTAGTAGTAGTAGTAGTAGTAGTAGTAGTAGTAGCAGCAGTGGTGCAGTGGTGGTGGTGGCAGCACAGCAGTGGTGGTAACAGCAGTGCAGTGGTGCAGCAGCAGTGGTGGTGGTGCAGTGGTGGTGGTGGTGGTGGTGCAGCAGTGGTGGCAGTGCAGCAGTGTGGTGGTGGTGGCAGCAGCAGTGGTGGTGGTGGTGCAGCAGTGGCAGCAGCAGCAGCAGTGGTAGCAGCAGCAGTGGTGGCAGCAGCAGCAGCAGCAGCAGTGGTGGCAGTGGCAGTGGTGGTGGTGGCAGCAGTGGTGGTGGTGGCAGCAGCAGCAGCAGCAGCAGCAGCAGTAGCAGCAGCAGCAGCAGCAGCAGCAGCAGCAGCAGCAGCAGTAGCAGCAGCAGCAGCAGTAGCAGTAGTAGCAGTAGTAGTAGTAGTAGTAGTAGTAGTAGTAGTAGTAGTAGCAATAATAGTAGTAGTAGTAGTAGTAGTAGTAGTAGTAGTAGTAGCAATAACAATAGTATGAAAAAAACCTAATTATTATAGTAATGATAAAAGAAAAAAAATAGTAGTTTCTTATAAAATAAAAGTTTGGTAGTAGGTACATAACACAATCTTAACACAAGCCATCTCACATACGCTGGTTCACAAATGTCCTTCGCCCACAGGTGACCCCGCTGATACTGAAACCTTTGCCGCACCAAGTAAGCGAGGAATGTTATGACAGGCTCACATTCTTTGTTTGTTCCCCTGCAGGACTATTTTTCAAAGGCCATAGAGATGATAAGCGGTGTCCTTAAGTGTGTCGTGACCCAGATCTGACCTTTTTTTCTCTATTACACTTATTTCCTTGTCCACTTGTTATATTTTGTCTGCCTTGCTTGTTTCTTTTCTCATTTCGCTTTTCTTTATTCTACCTTCATGTGAGGTAGAATAAAGGGTGATTTCGCCAGTGATGGTGTAAAATTGCTCCTAAACTATAGCTGCAGTCATGAAAACACCTTTGAAAACCACAGTAACTTAACGACGAAACATTTGAGAATACTTTGCTGAACTGAGACAACTATGACCTCACGTTCCTGTAGCGCGGCACAGATGATGGCGGTGATGATGGTGAGGGTAATGATGACGGATGATGGATGACTGGAAGTGACTTATGGATGATGCGATGATCAGTGGAGGTATAACGAAGACGACATATGATTGATGACGAAGTATGGGCTATGTATGATTTATGGATAAGATATGAATAGTTGAGGAACGATTAATAGGGAAAGGACGGACAATAACGATGATACATGATTAGTGGATGGTACTTAAATGATGGACGGAGCATGACTGATAGACAAGAGGTGAGGTGACACGGAAATTTCAAAGATACAGGTCATTCGGGCAGTTATGGTTTCAATCTTGTTGTATACTCACTTTTTTCCTTCCCATTCCTCATCCCCATAACTCCGCTTCCTTGTCCATTTTTCTCAGCAATACATAATCACCATAAACCACCACATGACATCTAATAATAATAAAATAAATTAATATGGTCGTAAATACACTAAATGTACAGTTCCACACGTGTCCTATCCTGTCTTTCATTTTACAGTGACTTATTTTGTACCATTATTCACACAACCGATGCACAAAATTCTCAAGATCAGTAATCAGGATAGGGCACAAAATAATGGATGTAAGCTTGAAAAAGTTTGATTTAAAAAGTATATAAGAAGAAGTTGGTTCTTAAATTGAATAAAAACGGAAAACAGGTTGTTAGGGATGTCAGTAGAAAGTGCTAAAAATAGAATTAGACACATTTGTGGATGAGAATAATAGGTGGGAATAGAAAAAAAATGTTTCGTAAAGGGACTGCTACGGGTTGGGCTGATGGATTCTTGCTGCCTCTCTTATTTTTTAAAACAGATAACTACCTTGAAATAATCCCTGTCTTCCCGTAAATCTTCAGCCATGTTGACACTCGGACGCTACTAATAGTTTTGTTTATCAAAAAGTCTTTGTTTGTATACAGTCGCATCTGAGCATGTGCAGTTCGCGGCAGAACACCTGCATACACCCAGACACTCACGGACACCACACCGACAGGTGACAAGTGGGAGAGTGGCAGCCATGACGGAGTACCAGCAGCAGCAGCAGCAACCGCCGCTGCACCCACCGACCTACGAGGTGGCGATGCTGGGCCAACCTTACGTTATCGCCCCCATGTTGCCCTACCAACACTACGAGTCCACCCTGCAACACTACGTACAGGTGTGTGTGTAAGTGTGTGTTTGGGTGGGTGGGTGTGTAGGCGTTGGGGGAGGTGTAATCGTGAGTGTTGAAGTAATGATAATATAAATTTTATGTATTGAGTTTTACGGTTATGTTTCCTGTATTAGTAGACTACAGCTAGGTAGCGTAAGAAAAAATATATACTAAGCCTAATGAAAAAATTGCGTATGTGTGTGTGTGTGTGTGTGTGTGTGTGTGTGTGTGTGTGTGTGTGTGTGTGTGTGTGTGTGTGGGTGGGTGGGTGGGTAGGTGGGTGTGTGCTATTGTTTTACTGGTACTGTTTGTACTCCACTGGTTTGAACTGGTTGCTTATTTCATATTTACATGGTCTCCATGTGTGTGTGTGTGTGTGTGTGTGTGTGTGTGTGTGTGTGTGTGTGTGTGTGTGTGTGTGTGTGTGTGTGTGTGTGCGTGTGTGTATGCATGCGTAACTAAGTAAGGAAGAATCAACACACCTTTATCAATCAATAGAATGACGTCAAGATATCGACCGAAAGAGGCACATCCTGTCTATCTATAGTGTTTCTTTTATTATTTATCCTCAACAGGAAGATTTTCAAACAGCTTTCACTTCAAAATCTTCTAACTGATCACCAGCATGGTTTCCGTCAAGGCCGCTCTACTTGTGATCTGGCTTTCGTTTCTGAGCCTTGGTCATTTTCTTTCAGAGATTTTAGTGACCTTAGCTGTTACCTTATACATATCAAGACCTTTTGATAGAGTTTGACACAAAGCTTTGATTTTCAAACTACTCTCCTACGGCTTCTGTCCTTCTCTCAGTAACTTCATCTCAAGTTTCCTTTCTGACCGTAGTTATATTGCTGCTGTGATGGACGGCCAGTGTTCTCCTAAATCCTAAATACGCTGATGATACCACCATCTTGGTGAGGCTTTTTTATTTATTTCAATTTGCGTTGCCCTTGGTTGGCTCCCCTACTACATAAAAAAAAAAATAAAAAAATGACATACGTACATACATATACACACACATATACTTACTTACACACACACACACACACACACACACACACACACACACACACACACACACACACACACACACACACACACACATACACTCATACATAAATACTACACCAACACACCAAGATAGACACTAATGACGCGTTACATAACCTAACAAAACATTTATATCGAAAGTAAGGCAAACGTAAACAAATCGACCCAACACCTTTTTCTCCTCGGCCTGAGCTGCCCTTACCTCTAGCACTCCCCAGCACTCCTCAACCCTGTCGCGACACTCACAACTCATAAGGCCTTCTACCCTGACGCCGCCGCCTCCACTCACAGATGTCCACGGCTCCCTCCGCCCCTCCACTCTCGCCCTCGCCCACCCAGATACAGGAGCAGAGGCGCTTCTGGAACCACTACGGCTTGGACCTAGTAATGGGCTTCCACCAGATATACCTCCATGGCAGGACAGGTCAGTGTGTGTGTGTGTGTGTGTGTGTGTGTGTGTGTGTGTGTGTGTTAATTTTTTTCTTAGGAAATGCTTAATTCTTTTCAGTGTTCTTCTTTAACCATTATATCATCTTTTGTGTTGCTTCTGTCTGTTTGTTTTAGTGGGTGTAAATTTACAAGTTATCTCCCACTCTTGCTGTTACTACTGTTGTTGCTGCTTCTATTACGTTTCTTTTTCTGCTACGGCTACTTTTCACACTTCTTTTTTTATGCTACTTCTATTCCTGCTACTACTACTACTACTACTACTACTACTACTACAACTACTACTACTACCAAGAATGTATATATCAACAAAGCTTTCTTTTTAATTTTCTACTATCCTTGTTACTCCGTTTCCTTAGTCTTTGTTGCCACAAACTGAGTCACCACCTATGCAATAATTCAGAACCTGCCAGACTCACGCCACCAAACACTCGAGGCACACTACATGTTAGCTTATCGGGGAACAACACACTGATTCGACATTGCTTATAACTCCCGCCTGGTACATTGGAACCATGCGTACTTTGGGGTACGAAGGGTCTCCAAGAGCACGGGTTCGAATCCTGTCCACGGTCTGAGTGTAGGTTGGGCTTCCTCACTCGGGGCAACGGTTTCCTAGCGGGTGGGCTTTGAGATAGGAGCTACCGCAAAAAGTATCTCCTTTAGCCCATAAATTCCCGTGAAAAGCCCACATGGTATAAAAAAAAAATATCTACAGCATTCACACCAGTGAGCGGAAGCCAACACATTACCTCTAAAAATCATTCTAGAACACTTCTGCCCGCACCTCCATTACATTCAAAAGGTTATATACATGATGCTATGCTGGTTTTCAATGGTGTGACAAGTGATGATAAATTGACAAGATTTATACACTATCAACCCTTGAAAATAGTCGTGTTAAGAAAACATAACAATTCTGAATACGAGCCAAAATTAGTCGTTGCTTTTGTGTGTGTATATATATATATATATATATATATATATATATATATATATATATATATATATATATATATATATATATATATATATATATATATATATGCGCCTCCGTGGAACATTCACAATGAAAATAATATCCACATTTGCATCCACATTTAGAGTGACAAAATATTCCGATCAGTATCGGAACCACACGTTACAAATAAAAGCTCCGCCTCCTCCCTCACCTCCGCCTGCGGACCAAAGAAACGTGAAGATTGCAAATCTTTGAGTGCGTGCGTGCATGTCTGTGGAAAGACGAGACTGACTCAGAGTGCAAAGGACACCAAAAATAACGAGCTGACTAGGAGGTACCCGGTAATCACCCAGTTTTGCTTTGAGTGTGTCTTTAACCACCATCAATCTCTCCCTCCCATCCTTGCCTGGTAGAGTGCATGGTGACCGTGGTGTGGGTAAAGGAGGAGGAGGAGGAGGAGGAGAAGGTAGGAAGCGGACACACACACACACACACACACACTTACTTAATGAGACTCGTTAGATGGTTTGTTTCTGTGCCACGGTCCCAGAAACTGAGTTAGTAACGTACGACAATGCAGTGGCAGTGGAGTGTGCTATGAGCGCTGGCTTCACAAGCCAGAGGACCGGGGTTCGATTCCCCAGCTGGATGGAGATTTATACTATGTGGGCTTTTCACGGGAATTTATGGGCTAAAGGGGATACTTTTTATGGTACCTCCTATCTCAAAGACCACCCGCTAGGAAACCGTTGCCCTGAGTGAGGAAGCCCAACCTGCACTCAGACCGTGGACAGGATTCGAACCCGTGCACTTGGAGACCCCTCGGATCCCAAAGCACGCATGGTTCCACTGTACCACGGCGGCCCCTATATATATAATTGGGTGTGTCTCCTTTCACGTGTAGCCCCTGTTCACCTAGCAGTGAGTAGGTACGGGATGTAAATCGAGGAGTTGTGACCTTGTTGTCCCGGTGTGTGGTATGTGCTTTGTCTCAGGCCTATCAGAAGATCGGAAATAATGAGCTCTGAGCTCGTTCCGTAGGGTAACGTCTGGCTGTCTCGTCAGAGACTGCAGCAGATCAAACAGTGAAACACACACACACACACACACACACACACACACACACACACACACACACACACACACAGAGTTATTCACCAATTATGAAATCGTCTGTTAAACAAATGTGACATTGAAATATTTCATTTCCTCACGCCGTGCACTGGAGACAAAATTATCTGACCTCTGTAACACGCATGTAGGTGTTGTTCCACTTGAGAGTGGGAAAGTCACAAAAAAAAAAAAAAAAAAAAGCGGAGCAAACAAAAAACGCCAATTGTTTTACTTTATAAGTAAAAAATGCATCGACAAATTAATAAATAAAAGAACGACAGTCTGGCATGAAATCGGTACCCTGTTCATTTTACAGACGGTACTACATTTTCGCGACAGATATTAAGAAAAGGACCTAAAAACCTGCATAATACTACATTTCCGCACACGTCATTACTCTGTGTGTAATTCACTGTTTGATCTGCTGCAGTCTCTGACGAGACAGCCAGACGTTACCCTACGGAACGAACTCAGAGCTCATTATTTCCGATCTTCGGATAGGCCTGAGACCAGGCACACACCACACACCGGTACAAGGTCACAACTCCTCGATTTACATCCCGTACCTACTCACTGATAGGTGAACAGGGGCTACACGTCAAAGGAGACACGCCCAAATATCTCCACCCGGTCGGGGAATCGAACCCCGGTCCTCTGGCTTGTGAAGCCAGCGCTCTAACCACTGAGCTGTGTGTGTGTGTGTGTGTGTGTGTGTGTGTGTGTGTGGCTACATGCAGACATATAACCCATCCCACAACTAACCCTAACCTCCTATTGCCCTCCTACCTTCCCGGTTATCAGAAACGTGCCACAGAGCTGTACGAGTATAATTATTGTCCGTCATTCGCCATTCACTCCTTCTATCGCTGCTGCTACTCTCTCTCATTCCTCCTGCCTCCTATTCCTCCTTCCTTCATCCTTTTTCTTTTCCATTCCTCACTTTCTCCTCTTCTTCCTACTACTACTAGTGCTACTACAACAACAATCCACTCCTCTTTCCCTTTCATTCCTTCTTTCTTCGTCCTCGTGCTCCATTCCTCACTTCTTCCTTATCTTAATGCTACAATCTACGCTTCTAAGTCTGTGAAATATCTTAAAATTCCCCGAACACTCTGTGAATTGACGGAAATATTGAAATGTTGACGAAGGGACACTGGGAGGCGAAAGAAAAGGTATCATCTGCCCTGGTGGCGGTGGTGGTGGCGGTCTACATCTTATTTACTTAAGCCCTATTTGAGGCATGTTGGGGATTTCTTATCAGTTTACTTGGCTAATTCAGGTTTTACTTTACGTCTAAGATTGAGTACAGCTAGGAGTATCGTTACATATTAATATACAGGCAGGTACAAAGGGAGGGAGGGAGGGAAGTCCATCTCGGCACGCATATTTACGTAACTTAATTTCATTTTGAAAATCACGGAAAGAAAGAAGACGTCCAGACTGGAATGCAACACATTTTCTGACGCCATATTTTTTTAACTAATGCACAAAATATAAAACGTTAACCGAACCCAGCAACAACAACGAAATGTCCAAGGAACACTGGCTATATATTAAGAACGGGCCTAAAAAAAAACATTATAATATCAAGGAACAAAATGCAGCTGGACTTGATTCTATTACATATTCCGAGCACAAAAAAAAAAAAACATTACTTTCCAGAGAAATAAAGAAAACACGAATTCGTCGTCGTATAAAGAAACTAGATTTTTAGTTTTAGCCACTAACGTATCTATATTGAAATTGAAAATGCTCATTGTTAGACTAGATTTCACTGGATATTATTACTAGGAAAATATTCTAAATATTTTCAAATCTTGAAATGAATAACAAAACAATCTTAGGCGTTCGGATAAAAAAATCATTACAATGTAGAAAAAATGACGAAACGCTTATTTTTTGCGATTTTCTTATAGATTATAACTTATAGGTTTCTCTTCATATACTAAACATCAAAACTAGCTGTGTTTTGTTTCTCGAAGAAATAAGCGTTCCGTCATTTTAACTAGATATTAATGATTTAATGATGATGTTAGCCCGAAGTTTATTTATTCATTTATTTATTTATTTATTTATTTATCTATATAACTTTTTTCGTCTCTGCTGTGTAGCTCCGCCTCTTCCTTCCATCTCAGACTTTTCCTTTCTTCTCCGCCTCGTTCTCCTCCTCCTCCTCCTCCTCCTTCTATACCTAGAGTCTAGAAAACACCCTTTAACACCTATGAATCCCGGAAAATTGGGCCTGCCCTGGCTAGGCTCGGTGGAGTTTCCTTGGCCAGCACCAAGGATACCCTGGTGTGTGGTGGTGAACTGGTGGCGGTAGTGGTGGTGGTGGTGGTGGTGTGTGTGTGTGTGTGTGTAACCTTCGAGCGACCTGGTACTACTGTTATATTATATGGAGGTGGTTGAAGAGTGGTAAGGGGCTGTCAAGGAGTGTACGTACATGCACTCTTACTAATGCATGATGTGCCAATCCTGGCCACCACATCCAGGGAAATGTGTCTGTATATCGTCAGGAATATGGAATGGTGCTGAGCGAGAAGAAAACATTTCCTAGTAATCTGTGGAGGAGACAGAGGACACTGAGCCGCTTATAGCACACTCCACTGCATTGTCGTACGTTACTAACTCAGTTTCTGGGACCGTGACACAGAAACAAACCATCTAACGAGTCTCATTAATTAAGTTTGATATATTTCGCGTCGTTAACAAAAATACACGCAAAACATACAAGCGCACGATAATCCACGTAGCACAGGAAATAACTAACTAACACCACACCAAGAAACTAATTGCATATTATAAAAGAACATCACGCCTGTCACGGCAGGATGAGTGAGTGGGCGAGGTACCCATCATGACACCTATTCTCGCGACCACTTCCTCTAATTTTCAGCTATTTTTGTCTTAGATTTACTATTATCATTTCCTTCTTTATCAACATATGAAGCCAAAATATTACAATGATAAGCAAGAGTAGGAAATTCAAGGAAAAACATATAAACTGTGACAAATCTTTCCATAATCTTAGCTCTCTCTCTCTCTCTCTCTCTCTCTCTCTCTCTCTCTCTCTCTCTCTCTCTCTCTCTCTTTCCGCGTGCAAATTCTAGTCTGCAAAAGGAACATCAGTCATTACACCATATTTCGACACAGTCACAATTCTCTCCAAAGATTGTTTCAAAGCCTTCATTTATGTTTATGCATCACAGGCTAGTATACATTCATACAGTAACCCATGTTATTGGAAAGGAGCTTGTGAGTACCATAGATAAACGAGTAAATGTGTCAGTGAATTGAAATAGAAAAGATGTCACGTACATAAGAGTCTTTCTTGTACCTGAAGCACAACAGAAATTTAAAACAGAATAAAAGGTCTACTGAATAAATATAACACACACACACACACACACACACACACACACAGACACAGACGATATCATACACCAATATTCAGTGAACTACGTACAATAACGAGTTTCACTAAATCCATGACGTGAATTCCGCAAGTGAGAACAGCTGGGTAAAACTAAGGCACTGTATTACTTACATGCAATCAAGCGAACGTAGTCGTGGGCAGCAGATAGCCACTACGAACAAGAATCCTCTGAACACGGCCAACTCGCGGTCCATCACTGGTCGCGGGAGTCACAGGTACCAACTATTGTTGTGCCATCTGCCAGGCATGCCAACTGTTGACTGATAAAATACCCAAAGGATTTTTCGAGTTTCCAGTGAGAATGAAAATAACATTATCGAAAAAATTATGCTACACAGAATTATACAAAAATCAAATATATAGATGACATGTGCCTCAAGAAGGTTGCTTTGCCCCGAGACAAACCAAAAATTAAGCAACCCATGCTGTTTTATTTATTTATTTATTTTTTTGTTATTGGTTCGTCTCATCTACGATTGATAAATTGATGAGACACATAATGAGGTGCAGAGACTCACTGCTCACCTGTGCGTGTGTTGGAGACATCTTTGAGTGCGTTACAATGTGCTTTCATGAACTGGTTTATTTTCGGAAAGGTATTCGTGTGACGGCGCCTGAAGGTGTTTTGCTTATCAACTTTTATCTTAATTGTTTCGTTTTTTTATTACTGCTATTTTGGTTTTGGACCGTCATGATTTTCCCTTACCAATCGATGTCTGAAAAATATTGGAGTGAATTACGATACCCTGGCTGTATCATGTTTAGAGGTCTTTGGCGTCAATATCAGTCGATCGCTACACAGAGAAGACGTTCAGCAGAAAACAAGGAGCGCACCAAACGCTAATCTAGTCCTTGAGATAGCATATTATTGGTACGTTCCTCCTAATTCTTTTACTGCCGATGGCACTATTTAGATTAGCAAGCAAATAGATAAATAAATTTTTGGATGAACGCAGAAAAAATAATATGTGGTTTAATTTTCTCTCCTTTACCATACTGCGCTATTTTCGAGATTAGTTAATAAAACACATCTTAAAAAGTGTAAAGAAAGTTGTTTACCAGTGCAGAACTTAAAATAGCTAAGAAATTGATATCAATATACTTTCGTACATATCTTAATTATCTAATTGCCCAAATACTCACCTACTCGCTGACGTGCGGAAAAATCATAAGCGAACACGTATATTGATGTGGATACGTGAAGAGAACGAACTTTACACGCACGCCATCTGACGAGGCATTCCAAGATCGATCTGAGTATAAGTAGCCTTGCCGTCCCTGTAATCTGACTTCATTGCCCATAACACAACTGCCAAGTGCCACGGAATTACTGGTGCGCGATGATGAATGCAATGAGCGCCACGTTACTGCCCTCCTTCGTAACAACGGCCTCACATTACCATCTGTGGATAAGCATAAACTCGATGTCTCCTCCCAGTCTGAGTGCAGCAATGATGATAGTGACGGTGTTGGTGGCAGTGGTAGTGGTGATAGTGGTGAATATTATAGTAGTAGTAGTAGTAGTAGTAGTAGTAGTAGTAGTAGTAGTAGTAGTAGTAGTAGTAGTAGTAGTAGTAGTAGCAGTAGTAGTAGTAGTAGTAGTAGTAGTAGTAGTAGTAGTAGTAGTAGTAGTAGTAGTAGTAGTAGTAGTAGTAGTAGTAGTAGTGGTAGTAGTAGTAGTAGTAGTAGTAGTAGTAGTAGTAGTAGTAGTAGTAGTAGTAGTAGTAGTAGTAGTAGTAGTAGCAGTAGTAGCAAAACCAGTATTAGTAACAATAATGAAAATGGTAATGATAATAGTAGTACCAATGATAATATTGATGATTGTAATGAAAATGTTAATGTAAATATCATTAATGACAAAATAATGATAATAATAATAACAATAATAATAATAATAATAATAATAATAATAACAGGAACACAAACAGGAATCACAAACACCTCTCTTATCTTCTTTGCAGGAGACAAGTACCTCCTGACAGACGCTACCAAGTCCCTACTGTACACTGCGGCCATCGATGTGGAGACGACCTGCTTCTGTTGTACTGTCCCTCGCGGCCCGGGAGTCACCTTCAACCTCACAAGCAGGAATCACCAGCACGTCCTCACTGTCCACCGCTCCACGCAGGCATTCTGGTGCTCCTCCCAGGAAACCGTGAGCTTGGTTATAGTTTGAAGTCTCTCTCTCTCTCTCTCTCTCTCTCTCTCTCTCTCTCTCTCTCTCTCTCTCTCTCTCTCTCTCTCTATCTATCTATCTGTCTGTCTGTTTATCTGTCTGTCTTTCTATCTATCTATCTATCTATCTATCTATTCGTTTATCTATCTATCTGTCTGTCTGTTTTTCCATAGTATTCTGAAATTTAGAGCAAAAACAGACGTGGCAGGAGTTAATATCAAAGAGAGAGAGAGAGAGAGAGAGAGAGAGAGAGAGAGAGAGAGAGAGAGAGAGAGAGAGAGAGAGAGAATCTTTGTATTATGATCTAAGTTTTTAATGTTCCTTGTTGTCATGTGTCCATCTTACTATGATGTTAAAGTCCTTTATTATGAATTGTCCTTCATGCCATGACCTCTTAAGTCACTGATGTACCCTTGCTGTCACTGTTCCTTCCTACCATGATAGTATGGATTATTGATGATGTCTTGTTGTCTTTCACCCTTCCTGCCGTGATGTTCTGATGTCTATCCCTCCTGTCGTAACCTATTAACTTACTGATGTTCCCTTGTTGTCACTTTTCCTTTCTGTCCTTCATGATCTCTGGAGTCAGCGATGTTCCCTGTTATCACTTGCCAGGAGGTGGATGTGAAGATCCCGCCAGATGTGATGATCGGGACTGTCGAGGGCAAAGGTGAAAATTTTACTCTCATCAATCCTTCTGGAGACATTACCTGCTACGTGGAGAAGGAGGATGAGGCGTGCTGCTCGTGTTCCAACGCCTCCCATAAGGTGAGGCAGCAAGAAACGGCAATCACTCACAGGCCAGGAGGAATACAATATACAGTTACAATACATAATGCCCCTTTTTAGTTTAGGGTTTCATAAGGTGAGTTTACTTTCTTTCTCTAACATCACTGGACTGGATCCTTCTATTAAACAATAAAATTTGCCGCTAAGATTATTATTATTTTTTTTTTTTTGATGCGTCAGTTCAGTGAAAAAAATATATTACTCTACATAGAATAATGCTTTCGCTTGTCCATCATATGTCTGACCGTTAGACTTTGCTTGAAAGGTATCTAAAGCTCCCTCAATTCTTCAAGCACTTAAATGTTTCATTGTGTATGTCGTAATAACAATACAAACTTACAGCATTTGAAAAGGTTGACACTTAGGCCGCTGTTATTTCACTTACATCCTCCAGGCAACTTAAGCTTAAAAACGAGATTAAGTGTACATATAATTCAGAGAGGGAATGAAAACACAGAAAACAATGGATAACAGTAATCACAATGGATACATAGCACATAAAAGACCTCAGTAAAAAGTTATTGTGAGCTTACCATGTCTTATAGCATCTAGTAAATAACAACTTTACTTTACTATACTCGTACGAGTATAGTAGTATATACATTATTGTTTCGTACAGTGTAAAATCATCCGTATATTTTTCGTGAGAAGAAAGATAAGACGTAAAAATCATAACAACAATTAAGGAAAAATAACATGCATTCATACCAATTTAGTAATATTCATAAGGATCTTGTTACGATACTGACATAATAGATATATAATAATGATATCATCACAAATGTTCATATGTATCTATCAATGTTAAGTATAATTACATTGATATTAGTATGCATTCTGGAATTTTTTTATATATCTTAGGGCCTCTGCATGTTAGTAAATGTTTAATGAAGGTGAAACAACATTAAGAAATCTGTGTGGAGCGTTGGTTACATGTAGGAAGGTGGTGTGCTTGAGGCAAAGTGTACTGCTGAGAGTAAGCTGCGTTTGAACATGGAGGATGCAATACACAACTGTGATAAACTAAATAACTTGAGCCTTTTTTTTCTGTGATGGAATCGACACTTTGATACTTTTTAGTCCAGGACACAAACACGCATCACCAACTCCTTTGTTCCTCAGGTGGTGCCAGTTGGGTTTCCTCATGACCTCGGCAGCCTGACGCGGACTAGCACAGGACTAGTCATTACCTTCCCCGCTGTTCTGGACGTGGCCACCAGACTGCTGCTCACCTGCTGCGCCCTCAACCTGGTATGATGAGGCTTGTGTTACTCTTATCACCACCACCACCACCAAATCCATCTTTCTCTCTCCTAGCGCCATCAGTACTCCCATAGCTAGCTCAACCACTACCACCACTACCACTTCCACTCCCATCACTATCTCCAACATTACCTTTGCTTCACATCAATCACCGTCACCATCACCACCATCACAATCAAACTGTGCTCGTGGACATGTGGTTCCTTATACCAATGTGTTCAAACTCCCTGAAAGTCCATCCACCACTCAGGGAGCCTTTGAGTGAGACTGAAATATATGAATGAAAGTATGATGTCTGTGCTTCAAACATAGAAAATACATACTTTGCCCCAAATGATTGTTGTGCAAGTATTAAATGTATAACGAAGCGAAATGTCACATCTCAAACCCGTGAAGCGTGAGTTGGGTTTGAATAGTAGATACAAATATGATACATATATATTTTTGATACTTTACTCTCACTTTAAAATAATTTCCCACATAACACTTACTAAAGCATCTTTTCGTACTGCACTCTTTTATATACACAGGTAACCCTTGAAAACATGCACCCTAGGATGCACCAAGCAGTCAGGCCGACTACCACTGCGCTACACACCACGAGTACTGATGATGAGCCTCAGAATCGTGCTTACCACTTTTAAAACTGCATTTCTTTATTTCAGCAATATGCAGAAGAGGAGGAAAGGAAGACATCCTCTTAAGACAATCTTCGTTGGTGACTAAGGTGCCACCGGGTTCCTATGTGCTCTAGTGGACGCGTTGGTTGTGTTGGTGTGAAGAGAATCTGATGCTGTGTTTTAAAACATGTCACAATCTCACGTGTAATAAACTATTTTTGTATAAGATATTTTTGTATCGGAAGTCTTCTTATTAATTGTACTGCTAAGTATCTGAAAAAAAAAAATGTGTACAACTTTGCACAGGTAAAAATGCTCAAGTTCATTCCTTGCACGCACAACCTGCAGCGTGCAAATACGACATGTCACCATGAATGTACACCAAGCAAACATCTACACCTGAGTGAATACACTTTGTGATAACCTGACTGTCGTTCGCTTTTGAATAATGACTCTGATTTTACCATTTCGTACAATTTTGCACCCGTCACTGAACGACAAACAGGATGTGAACTTTGTCAATAAAATTCATGAACTTCAGACTTTTCATTCTTTTCTTTACGAAAATCTGTTACCCATATTTTAGAAAAGCTGTTCTCTCTAAGGGACGATGTAAAAGACCACAGTGATTATATATATATATATATATATATATATATATATATATATATATATATATATATATATATATATATATATATATATATATATATATATATATATATATATATATATATATATATATATATATATATATATATATATATATATATATATATATATATATATATCAATCTGGTCTTTATGGGCGTTTTCTATTTTCATTGGTGCTGCAGGAATCTCCTTTAACTATCAATATATTCATGAAAGCTTTCTAGGAATCCTCAATAACTGCCTCTAGAGTTAGCTAAAGTAAGGTGAGTTAAAATACCCAAGCCTTTGATAATGCAGTCCCCTGACTGAGGAGTATGTCCACTTGAAGGTTCGCGGCTACACTTGTCCGAAACACTGTTCGTCGCATGATGGAAACATATACTAGGGTCATGACACAGATGGTACTAACACAGTGCCATGTCTGCAGCTTCTAACCTCTTTGACACCAGTGCCTCCCCGACAGCGACCCCGGCATTTTCCGATCCTGACACTGATATTCGCAATAAGTGCGAGCTGGTCAGAAACAATCGTGTTTCGGGAAACTGTAGTCGCACTTGAAAATTGGTTCACCTTCATGATTTCAGGAGGGAAACAGATAACAGAGTCAGTAAATCCCAACAATAGATTACACCAATCGGTGCAATCTATCTCACGATCTTTCGTTAGACATTTCTTCCATACAGTTCAAAATAATAGCCACTAAAACACTAATAATCACGTTTACCAGTAAAGATTGTGAAGAACAACTTCACTACTGGATGCTTTTAGTAATTATTGAAACTGAGAAGTTATTATTTATTGATGGTAACATCCAAAGATCACATCTCATCCTCATCCTTCATTTTGCATCTCCTCACTCTCCACTTTCCTTTTTTGACTAAAGGATATTTAGCTTGTCTGGAGATTTGTCTCTGTTGGATCCCTTGACCTCTGCTCACGTGGCGAAATGGGGAGCATTAACTACGCATCGTGTGTCTTCTGTCACTCCTAACCATTAGCCATTGTCGCAGTTATGGCTGCAAACATCTTCAACATATTTAAGAAAAAGGAAACCAAGCAGACTTTTTTTTTTCTCGTTTATTGTCATGTGGACAAGCAGCCTATAGAGTATAGACGATGTCATCGAACCTTAACAAACCTGAAAATCAAAAGGAATGATTTAACATTAAATCAAATTATGAGTGGTCATTGTTACTTGTAAAACTGCAAACGCCAATAAATCAGAGCGAATTTTGATCGTAAACAATAATGATTCCTTCCTCAAAGGTATGTCATAAGAAATATAATTCAGCTTATTATGTAAAAGCTATTAAAACATCTGACACATGTAAAAGCGTTCACTCGTATTGCTATTTCGCAATTTACACACACACTAACCACAACTCCATCAGTGACGCATGATTTCGGCGACCACCAGTTCTATGTTTAGTGTGATTACGCCCACAGCCAGGCCCCCACCAAGCACCACCAGCATGGCCTGCAGGGGACAGGGTCAGACCATCAGGATGTCCCCAATAACGATAGAAACCATGTGGTGGGGAGGAAGAAGTGGAGAGAAAAAAAAAAAAATCTTTTAGTTTTCGGTACTGCTTACGTTACAAAATCGTTCCAACGTAGCATTGTATAAAGACACTGTTAAGCGGTGAAGCAAGCAATGTTTCTATGAGAATATCCGTGAGTAAAATGTTCAAAAAGCATGCGACGCACACACTTTGATGTTGAACCTAACCTAAACTACCTGCACACTTGCCTCCATCATTTGCTCATGGATAAGAGAACTTCTAAAGTCTTACGAAGGGATCCTACCCAGCATTGCCTGAGTGACAGAGACGAGCTGACGGTAATCTTGGTCGGCACCTGCTCACACGCACTTGAATTAGGCATCATATCCATCTCCCAGTAGTTATACAGGCCTGCTTCATTCATGGATGTTATTCTGCAATCAAAATGGACTTACTAACTTACGATGCAATGATATCAGCTCACGATAACCATGCAAGGAACAGTAATAATAATATGGGACCTGCAGAGTACAAATTCACGGAAATATTTCCAGTAACACACAAACTGGAAGGTCATGACGAGAGAATCATGGAATGTGGCGACAGGGAAGCAGAGTACAATAACTGAAGTCACAAAAAAAGATTGCTATCAAAAGAAAATGTTGCCAAGAGCAATTAAGATGATAGAAAACACTTAAACCCTACTGACTCAGTCAACCATGCAACAGACTTAGTATCATCCACATCAAACTTGAATTAAATGATAAAAGGTAATTTTTGTTGACGCTGAGTTATTTGTTATTGATGTTATTGTTGTTGTTGTTGTTGTTCGCGATGATTATGTTGTTCATCATTATGCATTTCTTACAGATTAAAGTTTATAAAAAGTAGGTATTTACTCGTAATATGCCATGTCAGTCATTCATATTCCTTGTACACAGATAGATATCCTGGGAAACAATGGGCACACCAATGGTATCAGTTGTTATGAAAAAAAAAAAAATGCATGTGTTTTATATAAAGAGGCCAATGATCCCCCGTGCGTGCTTCTCAGTCCTCACCGTTTGTTGAAGACTGGGATGAGAGGGCTGTCCTTCTGGCTGATCAGTGATATGGGATGAGACAGAATACGCTCATGTCCAAAGTAGAAGTCACATCGCCCTAAAAGAAGAAAAACACTGCATTAGTACATCACAACCTACATAAACGTTGTGTTCTTAAATCTTCACCTTTAGAAGCGTGAACATTAATTGTCCTAAAAGTATTGTGTAGAATATAGTCAACTACATTAAAACCTGTCCCAACACTTCTCTCTCTCTCTCTCTCTCTCTCTCTCTCTCTCTCTCTCTCTCTCTCTCTCTCTCTCTCAGGTTGAATATAAGACATACACGCACACACATACACCACGTAGTGTAGCACGCTCGACTCACAACCGAGAGTCCCGGGAAGCGACGAGGCAAATGGGCAAGCCTCTTGATGTGTGACCCCTGTTTACCTAGCAGTAAATAGGTACGGGATGTAACTCGAAGGATTGTGGCCTCGCTTTTCCAGTGTGTGTGGTGTGTGATGTGATCTCAGTCATACCCAAAGATCGGTCAGTATGAGCTCTGAGCTCTTTCCGTAGGGGAAAGGCTAGCTGGGTGACCAGTAGACCACCGTGGTGAATAACACAAGAGGCCAAAAGGAGGAGGAAGAAGATGAGAAGTGAAGAGTCACAAGAGAAGGAAGAGGAGGAAGAGCTGATGGACGTGTGTTTCACTGTTTGATCTGCTGCAGTCTCTGACGAGACAGCCAGACGTTACCTACGGAACGAGCTCAGAGCTCATTATTTCCGATCTTCGGATAGGCCTGAAACCAGGCACACACCACACACCGGGACAACAAGGTCACAACTCCTCGATTTACATCCCGTCCCTACTCACTGCTAGGTGAACAGGGGCTACACGTGAAAGGAGACACACCCGAATATCTCCACCAGGCCGGGGAATCGAACCCCGGTCCTCTGGCTTGTGAAGCCAGCGCTCTAACCACTGAGCTATCGGGTGTGTGTGTGTGTGTGTGTGTGTGTGTGTGTGTGTGTGTGTGTGTGTGTGTGTAATTATTTTTTTTCGGGGGGCTTCCTTGTTATTATACATATTATTTTCCTAAGGATTTTCAAATTACAAAGGTAACTATTGTATTTTGTTCAGTTTAGGGTAATCAAAGTATCAAGATAACTGAGAGGCAAAACATATTAGTAGAAGTAATGAAATAATAATAATACTTCACTTTTTTCATAATTTCTATTAGTGCACCATTTTTCTTTTTACTTCTACTTTTAACCTGATAAAGTTTGAAAAATAAGAAATTTGCTACTTGGTATTTGCAAATGAGTTTATGTTTATATTCTTAGTTATGTTATGTTAAGTTATTTATTTATTCATGTTGTTATTTAGTTTAGTTATGCGAATTTCTTTCAACTTTTAACCCGATATAGTTTGATTAAAAGATTTCATATTTGTTATTTTTGTATTTACAAGTGAGTTTATGTTTATTTATTAATCAATTTTAGTTACGTTATCTATTTGTTTACATGGTATACTAGTTCAACATTTTTTTTTTTTTTACTTTTTAACCAGTGATAGTTTGATAAAAAAATTATTTCCTATGAGGTATTTGCAAGCGAGTTTATCTGGTTATTTTTTTTTAGTTATGTTATTTATTAGTATATCTATGTTATTTTGCTTAGTTATGCCTAGCACACTTTCTATTCAGTATATACAAGTGAGTTTAATTTTAATACCCTCGTTGAGTCACGGACTTGGAGGAGAGAAATTTCAAAGCGAGACAGGACAGAATGGCGAGGAGACGGAACGAGTTAGGTAAAAGTTCCCATATTTCTCCTATTTTATCAGTTTTAGGGGTAGTTAGGGATGCTTCAAGGTATTACAGTTAGTCTCAGATGGTTAAGATATATGTGAGTAGCGTGTGAGTGGAGGTATATAGTGGGAATGCGCTAATACGTGCGAGTTGAGTACGTATCAGGTAAGGGAGTGTGTAAGTCAATGGTGTGTTTCGAAGCTTCACTGAGATTTTTTATGTGTATTTCCATAGTTATCTTAGTTTTTGTTTACAGTTCCTTTGTTTTATTTCTTACTTTTTTTCATTTTCTACATTGCTATCTTAACCTAATCTAACAAGCTAATAGTGACACATTATAGCTTCTAGAAAGATTCCCACTGTCTACTACTACTACTACTACTACAATTACTATTCTCTACGCCCGAGTGTACGGTATCGGGGATTTTTTTTTTCTTATTGTCAGTGGTCGTTTGAGGTGAGGCTGGATGAGGATACAGGAAGAGCTAGTGAGAGTTGAGGAAAAGTTTTGATTTTGAGAGGGTGTGGTGTACGAGAGGTGAGGCTGGGAGACGGAGAGGGACGGAGGATGAGTCAGAGAGAGAGAGAGAGAGAGAGAGAGAGAGAGAGAGAGAGAGAGCTGACGACTCGACGAGTGAGAAGTGATTTTTGTTAGAAATAGAAGGAACAAGATTTCTTATTTCTTTTTAATTCATTTGGTTGTGTTTTGAGTGTTTTATCAGCGTTGGTGGGTGTGAGTGAGAGATGAGCTTGAGAGAGGGAAAGGGTGCAGTGGGCGGTGATGGGTGTGCGTGCGTGAGGCTTTCACTATACACTAAAAAGTTGATTCGTAGTGTCACCGCAGGCGCAGCCACGACACATGCCATTGCCTTACCGGCGGTAGAACTTGGAGGATCTAGTATTTCTATGTAAAGCTTTTGCATATAAAACTTCGTTATTTTACAAAGCAAGTCTGCTTGTTTTTTATTTCTATCTTCCTTTAGCGGGAAGATTAGGTTTGTTTTATCACGTCTCTAGCTATAACCTAAAAACTGTTCCGCGGAATCCCAGGTTTCCTTGATGACCTTTCAAGGGTTCCGTGGTAAAAAATCTATGTACTACGTTTGACAAAAAACTTACTTTTATTTACTAATACGAACAGAAAAGGGTAAAATTAAATATGAAATATTTACTAATACGAACAGAAAAGGGTAAAATTAAATATGAAACGGATGAAATAATTGCACTTGAGGAGAGAGAGAGAGAGAGAGAGAGTGTGTACATGAAGTGCAAGTCCATTTAGCCCCTGTCATTACATACGGGGTGTTCTATCTACTCGCATATTGTGTGAAGTTGTAATGGGGTTTCCGCCGAATACCAGAAGTGCGAAAGGGTTCCATAAGTTTGAAAAGTTATAGAACCACTGGCCTACATGATAGAGTCTGGGAAGTCGGTATGCTATCTTGATCACCTGGGACAGGGCCACAGGAAGCTTCTTTGGGCAAAGCTCACATTATCGTTGTGACGGTGTGTCGCGTCACAGCTTGAGTGTCAATATGAGTCTTACGACTGTGATTGGTTCTCTGGTTGCTTCATCAGTTGTATTGCATTGCCTTTGATGCCGACATGGGAGGAGACTTATTGTAAAACAATGATCCAGCTCTCTATCTGCAGATGGTAAGGGAGTGTTTGGATGTTATGTACAAGGCACAAGAAGTATGTAGGATAAAGGTACTTGACCGAGTCCTGAGCTGGAGTCATTGCAGATCACTACTTTGGCAGGTGTGGAGGAAGTGAGGTGTCTCAGTGTGCTAACTATTTCATGGAGTACTGCTGCAAGTTAAAAATCGTAACAGTCTTAGGGTGGGGAACTAGATTGGTGATGTAGCTTCTCTCTGTAAAGAGGTGTGAGAGATGTGTATCTGCCGTTGTGTTTGGTGAGGAAGAGTTGAAGTAAGTTTGTGTCTGTGGAAGTTGGCCAGACCTAGGGAGAGGAGTGAGGATATGTTAATGGAAGATGGAATGGGAGAAAAGGCTAAGGTTTAAGTTTATCAGATAGCTAGATTAAATGTAATTGTAATTCCAATTTCTTGCTCTTTGTGTGTCTTTTGTGTATTTTTGTCTAGCATTGTTTATCATATTGCATTTACGTTATAAGTGTTGAAGGTCAGCAACTGTCAAGAAGTACAGTTTTCTAGTCCATTAATTGTTTTTTGCTGGCCTTACCATCAGATAGAATTCTTATTGTTATGTAGATTTCCATATTACAGGTATGTGCAAAGAAGTGGATAGTGCTGGCTATTGATTCCAGGTTAGTTACATTTAAGAGGGAGGTTTCAAGACATTTAGCCCTTTCTTTTGGCTAATTCTCTCAGACCTGCAAGGGGACCGGCAACTAAGTGGGCTTTTTTTTTTTTTTTTTCATTTTACTCTTTATGTTGCCTTTGGCCAGCTTTAGGTCATAAGTCATACCTAAGTAATGGCATTGCAGGTTTAGACAAAATATAAGGGAATCAACATTCACAAGCTCATGTCGGTGGACTTGAATGTTGGTGTGGGAGCTGTTTGAGTTAACAGATCACATCTCTTCTCATGTTCTTCCATGTGATGGCTGAGTATTTGATCCCTCGGGCAGCTTAGTGGAGCAATGGTCAAATAGTAACCAGCTTACCCTTGGAATGGGCTACCTTCCTAGTATAGAGCAGCCTTGCTAGTGCACAGGATTATTAAAATCTTCTGTGCTGTAAATATTTTATGCCTGTAACCTACATGCAATCACCACAGTGGTTTGTCTTTAGTCTTTCCCTCCCACTCCCATACTGACCTGCCCCTGGTTCATTACTAGCCATCAGAATTTAAGTAGTCATTGTGTGTGATAGGAAGTATAAATCACCGAATGTGAATTGGTCATAAAGATGTATCCAGTTGTTATAATGAAATATTTGGCAAGAAATTATGAAAAGTGAGTGTCATTCTTATTTAATACATATCTAAGTCTTAAGAGTTATTTTCATGTGCATAAGTATCTGGTGGAATAACGTGCACATATATATTACATTATAAGCTCCAAAAAAATCAGTCTGATATTTGTGACAAGTTCAGAATGCTGAAGGAGGTCTGTCAATGCTTACTGGGAAGAGAAAAATAAAATATTAAGTCAGATAGTCAAGCTCGTTCTCGTAACTAGTCTTGAAGTTGTTTTTTTTACTAATGTTCATTAAGTTAAACAAGTTTGTTTCATATTGCCATTACTTCTTTTTAACAAGTTCTTTAATTTTCAGAGAAAAAATACAAAAATGGCTGGTACAGGGAGGCAAGTAGTGGCACTCTGTAGTCAATGAAGGCCATCACTGAAACTAGAAGCACTGACCTGCAGACTTGATGGTTGAAGCGAGCAGCTTATAACAGGTAAGAGCAACTGTATTGTTTTAACATTTGTTCTTTCTTAGTACAATGCTTACATTGTTTGTATATGTTAAGAGAATATTGATTAATCTCATGCAACAGAATGAAGTAAACTTATTACCTATTTAGGTTTTTTAGTAGATGTACTGAATGGAAAATGTCAAGTTATCAAAAAGATTTCAGTAAGTCACATACAATTAGTTTCAAGATGGAACTATTCCATTGAGTGTCAAGCAAGTTGTGTGAACTGTAGAGTGCTAGAATGATGTAAAAGAACTACACTGATTTGGTTTGGACATATTGAGAGGATGAAAAGCAGGGTTGGCATTTGAAAGAAAAAAGTAAATAAGTAAAGCTTGTGTTTTTATGGGAGTTAAAAAAAATTTATATGTAAAAATCATATTCATATTTTATCATATTGATAAATAAAGTTTAGTGTACAGACATCTCCCTACTTGATAAAGCAGCTTTTCTATCTACATTTCTAACAAAAGTGACACCTGTCATCTTTTTTTTTTTTTTCCATAGCAGTGTCAATGGCCAGAATTGCTTTTGATGAGAGAGAGAGAGAGAGAGAGAGAGAGAGAGAGAGAGAGAGAGAGAGAGAGAGAGAGAGAGAGAGAGAGAGAGAAGGGGAGGCTTAGATGGAGGAGTTAGTGAGGAGGGAGTGGGAATGAGGAGACAAATGGAGTGGGGTTAAGAAAGGTGTGGTTAAATTGACACATCACATCATGACTTCTGGTCTGTGATATTTATCTTAGAAAATCCTTTGAGATAACATGTGGGTTTAGCTAATAATGGATGCAAGAAGACTGCTTCATCAAAAAGGGAGCACCTGTACATATACATAGAAAATGTAAAAAGTTAAACCTGACTTGTTAACACAGACTTTATCTAACCAGACCAACTTGTATCATTGTGAAGCTAAGAATCCTTTGAAAAAAATTTATGTATAATATTGGGGAAAACTTATGAAATGTATGTTATATGAGAGGACTGGCTGGACTTGCTATGATGGTGTGATTTGCATTTTTTTACTAATTTACATGAAAAAAAAAGTTACATTGCTGTAGGATGAAATTGTGGTCATTGATTTTACTGGCTTAGATGCAAGGCCAATGTGATTTGTGGTTGTTTGTACAGAGGCACATGGTGTGTGTGTCTGTATGTGTATTTACCTGTTTGTGTATTACAGGGCCCGAGCTAAGCTCTCTGTGTCCTGCTTCCTCGGCCACTCCTGTCATATCTCTCTTTCATCTGATTGACACACACTGCGTCAACGACATCACTGCTCAGTTTATTCCACTTATCAATAGTACGACATGGGAAGCTGTACTTTCTCACGTCATTTATACAGATACCCTTTATTAGTTTTTTTCCATGTCCTCGGAGATGATTACTTGTGGTCACCTTTATCAACTCTCTGTCCAATATGTCAATCTTGTTCACCAATTTATACATAGTTATCATGTCTTCCCTTGTTCTTCTCTCTTCTAATGTGGTCAGCCCCAGTTCCCTCAGCCTTTCCTCATAGTCTAACTCCCTGAGTCCTGGTACCATCCTTGTTGCCAGCCTCTGTACCCTTTCCACCTTCACATATTTCTTCATATGGGGTGACCAGACACAAGCTGCATATTCTAACTGGGGTCTTATTAAAGTGCATAGTATCTTCTTCATCATTCCTTCATCTAGGTAGTGGAATGCAAGGCCAATATTTTGAAGCATGTTATATGTTTTCCCAAATATCTTGTTAATGTGTTTCTGCGGTGACAAAGTGTTTTGCACGGTTACTCCTAAGTCTTTCTCCTCATTGGTCTCTTCAATTTTCTCATCACCCAGCCTGTAATCCCTGTTTGGTCTGTATCTACTTCTTCCCATTTTCATAACATGGCTCTTGTTTATATTAAATTCCATCTGCCACTCTTTACTCCACTCATATATTTTATCAAGATCTTCCTGTAACTTGTTACAATCTTCCACATTCTTTACTCTCCTCATAATTTTAGTATCATCCGCGAACATATTCATGTAACTGTCAATTCCTACTGGCATATCATTAACATAAATAAAAAACGTGATGGGACCAAGCACTGACCCTTGTGGAAGTCCACTGGTTACCTTCTTTCACTTTACCTTCCTTTCACCACTGTTCACATTTCTCTTCCCACTAAGTAATTTCGAATCCCACAAATCCAACTAGGCAAGTAATCGGATTCGCGATTACCCGTTTTATAGAATCCTGCCCAGCCGTAGTGTGTGTGTGTGTGTTTCACTGTTTGATCTGCTGCAGTCTCTTATGAGACAGCCAGACGTTACCCTATGGAACGAGCTCAGAGCTCATTATTTCTGATCTTCGGATAGGCCTGAGACCAGGCACACACCACACACCGGGACAACAAGGTCACAACTCCTCGATTTACATCCCGTACCTACTCACTGCTAGGTGAACAGGGCTACACGTGAGGAGACACACCCAAATATCTCCACCCGGCCAATCGAACCCGGTCCTCTGGCTTTAAGCCAGCGCTCTAACCACTGAGCTACCGTGTGTGTGTGTGTGTGTGTGTGTGTGTGTGTGTGTGTGTGTGTGTGTGTGTGTGTGTGTGTGTGTGTGTGTGTGTGTTTCACTGTTTGATCTGCTGCAGTCTCTGACGTTGTACAGGTGGTGTGTGTGTGTGTGTGTGTGTGTGTGTGTGTGTGTGTGTGTGTGTGTGTGTGTGTGTGTGTGTGTGTATGTATGTGTGTGAGAGGGAACAAAAACCTCTACTGTACCTGTTCTAGAAAAATGCTCGTTTCTGACGACTGTTGTTATTACATCGTAATCAATGATTACTTTGCTTTGTGATATAATCTCATCCACAATGGAGGCGTATGCAAACAATGGCAGCTTAGTGAGCCGACCTTCTTCTTCACTCGCTTTCACCTCACAGAAAATCCCAGATGTGGCATCCTGCAATGATACAAGTCAGAATTGAAAATGGAATTGACCAATAGAATGAAGTAGTATTGACTTTTCCTGTAGTGTTTGAAGATGAAGAGGTCGTAAAGTGTGTGTGTGTGTGTGTGTGTGTGTGTGTGTGTGTGTGTGTGTGTGTGTGTGTGTGTGTGTGTGTGTGTGTGTGTGTGTGTGTGTGTATTTACCTAATTGTATTTACCTAATTGTAACATATGGGAAAGGAGCTATGCTCGTACTGTCCCGTCTCCATATCTACTAATGTCCAGCTTTTTCTTAAAATCATGAATATTCCTTGCGTTGACCACTTCCACGTCTAAACTATTCCATGCTTCCACCCTTCTATGAGGGAAGCTATATTTTTTCACATCTCTCCTATAAGTGGCCATTTTAGTTTTTCCCATGCCCTCTCGACATTCTTTCATTCCACATACACAGATCTTCCCTATCCATTTTTTCCATGCCAATCATCACTCTGTATATTGCTATCAGGTCTCCCCTTTCTCTTCTGTTTTCCAGGGTCGGAAGTTGCATTCTGTTCAGTCTGTCTTCATAAGTCAAATCTCTTAAGTCAGGCACCATTTTTGTTGCAGCCCTCTGTACTTTCTCTAGTTTCCTTATGTGTTTCTTTAAGTTCGGAGCCCACTGTATTGTTGCATATTCAAGCCTTGGTCTTATCATTGCAGTAATTATTTTCTTCATCATTTCTTCATCTAAATATACGAACGCCACTCTTATGTTCCTCAATAAGTTCAATACTTCTCCAATTATTTTGTTTATATGTCTCTCTGGCGATAGGTCATTGGTAATTGTCACCCCAAGGTCTTTTTCTTCATGACTGGTTTTATGTCTTCATTTCCTATCTTGTACATACTCCTGATTCTTCTTTCACTCTTGCCAAACTCTAATTTCTTGCATTTTGTCGTGTTGAACTCCATTTGCCATGTACAGCTCCATTTCCATATTCTGTCCAAGTCTTCCTGGAGTAGTTCGCAATCTTTGTCACATCTCACTTTTCTTAACAATTTTGCATCGTCTGCAAATAGGCTCACATAACTGGACACCCCATCCACCATGTCATTTATGTAGACCGCAAACATTACTGGTGCCAACACTGATCCCTGTGGAACTCCACTCTCCACCAAGCCCCATTCTGATGGTCTGTCCTTAATTATTGTTCTCATTTCTCTTCCTACCAAAAGTCTTCCATCCATTTTAGTAAACTGCCATGCACTCCTCCTACCATTTCAAGTTTCCAGATCAGTCTCCGGTGTGGTACCTTATCAAAGGCCTTTTTTAAATCCAGATATATTCCATCAGCCCAACCATCTCTTTCCTGTATTACATCTATCACCCTCGAATAGTAACATATCAGGTTTGTCGTGCATGAACGCCCTTTTCTAAGACAAAGTGTGTGTGTGTGTGTGTGTGTGTGTGTGTGTGTGTGTGTGTGTGTGTGTGTGTGTGTGTGTGTGTGTGTGTGTGTGTGTGTGTGTGTGTGTGTGTGTAACATACCATTATTGCCTGCATGACTGCACCCTGCTTGTGCCACACCATGCCCACTGCATTGTCATCAAGCACTGCCCTGAGGGTCTGGTAAGGCTGTGGCATGTGCCTCACAGCCAGGAGGGACATCAAAGTGCTCTCATAGCTCCTCATTAGAACCAGAGTCACCATCATCCACAGCCCCAGCATCACACGCTCCCACCACCAAGTGTTGCCCATCCACACAGCTGTTTACCAAGAGGGAAATGTGTCACATAGGATAACTGATTAGTGTATTGATATACAGTGTGTGTGTATATATATATATATATATATATATATATATATATATATATATATATATATATATATATATATATATATATATATACAGTGGAGACTCAATACTCGAACATCTAAATACTCAAACTTTTCAATACTTGAATGTAAAAGTTCGATTTAATACTAAAAATACCTGATAGTCGAACATCCACGTCGGTAGTTGTAAACAAAGGCCCCCTGGTGTCCCCTTTCCCTGTCCGTCAGTTGTGACTTGTGCTGCCATAGTCATCAGAATAAAATTTTCCTGCATTCTATCTGTAGTTTTTCATTTATAAACTTACATAACACCAAAGGCTTATTAGTGGTGAAAATGTCTGGTAATCAAACGGCCGCACACTTGGTTGTATACAAAGCTCTGTCATCTATCTTCTTGCAGCAGCCATTGTACAGTTCTGATACTGGTAATACCGGTTTACCGGACACCGGTGTGCATCTCTAGTCCTGCTGCAGTCTTGAGAAAAACAACATTCTTCTGCATTCTGTTTGGTAATTTTTCATTTAGAAACTTACGATGGCACCAAAGAGGTTTATTAGCGATGAAAATAAGGAATCTGGTAAGAGTGCAAGTGCTAGTGAGCCACAGCACTCCACTAGTGGATTCACAGGAATCACAGGAGGAGAAACTTTACAAAGACGTTTTCATGGATGGTGACTCATCCTCCGGCGACCTCCCTTCTCTTTCTCACCCTTCTGTCTTCCTTTTCTATGTTATCCATCACCAACCTTCACTTACAGTATGTACAAATAAAAAGTGTAAAAAAACATATTACATTGAAATTTTTTTAAACTTGAGGTTTTGTTAAGATTATAATTAATTACCTGATTTTTAGGTATCAATAGTCAAACTTTTTAATATTTGAGCAGCCATTGGGAACGAATTAAGTTTGAGTATTGAGTCTCCACTATATATATATATATATATATATATATATATATATATATATATATATATATATATATATATATATATATATATATACAGGCAACCCCCGCTTAACGAAGGGGTTACGTTCCTAAAAAATCCTTTGTTAAGCAAAATTTCATTAAGCAAACTGATTACAACAAGTTTAACCCCTGATTTGAACTTCCATTGAGAGTAAACAAAGCGAGAGTGCATCATAGTACAGTGAAAGGTTTAATGAAAGTAAAAATTATGAAGTTAAACATTTAGGCAGTTTAATTTAAGTCATTATAATGTACACTAATGTATGCATGTATGTAACTTTATAATGTTAATGATCTTAAATTTATGAAGGGAGGGAGAGTGAAATGGGAAAGACACTAACCGTCAACCTGTGGAATGTAAACAAAAGGCGCATCATTGTATCACATACAAAACTTATGTACCACATTTCCACAAGGCTTTCCATTTTATCCATTGTAGAGTCACGAGTTCAGGTGGTTCTTTTAGCTTGCAAGGAAGATACGGCCTCACCAGCCTTCTTAATAGAGTTTGCTGATTTGAAAGTAGTAGAGACAGTAGATGGAGTCAAGATGGTGGCGAGCAATGTTATTAGTTTTCTCGCCTCGTGTCTGTGAATAATATCCAGCTTCACTTTGAGAGTAAGAGACTTCCTGGTCTTCTTAGCAATGCTAGGCGACATTGCAGGGTGTTTTGGTATTAAGTTGAGCGAGTGAAGACGAGCTGCTGCTGATGCTGTTATTGTTTTGAACATGGGGAGTGAGTGGTGCGCGTGTTGTCCATGAGAGGCGTTGGTGTATTCAAAAGTCTGTCGGCTTGCGTGATACGGCGGGGCTTTCAAACTTGGAAGAAATTACCTGGATAAAACTTCGTTAAAGCGAGTTTGGTGTTCGTTAAACGAGCAGATGGTAGTGAAATGAAACCTTCGTTGTAGCAAACTTTTGTTGTGTGAACCTTCGTTAAGCGGGGGTTGCCTGTATATATATGTATACAGTAATTGCCCGCGTATCCAGATTATAGCAGCCAAGGCCCTGGCGGATACGCGAAATATCCAGATAAGCGAAATTTCCTCTCTCAGTCCCTTATAAATGGAGAACAAACATGTACATAACCCAAATGGGTAAAAAAGCAATGAATGAAAGCACATTAAATGTATAATCTGGAATAAAAAATGGTACATAAGCAGTACAAGGGGCGGTGGGATGTACATACAACAGTAAAGGCGTCACACTAACACTTTTCCGTCAACTTTCTTAAGATTATGAACTTTTGTCGACACTCGTCATCACACACAAGCACGCTATCGCCTTTGTCGCGTTTGTCAACTGTAAACAAACATGATGGCCCCTTCACCCCTCAGTAAGTCGTTACTTTTTTTGTTGTTATTTTGGCCTTTATTGCTTTCAATGAGAAACTCTTCATGCAGCTTTGTCCACTCATAAACAACAGAGCAGCTTATCTTGGCCAGTTGCTACTTGGAAGTTCTGCCTTGGAGCGTCGCAGTCCTAGTCCTAAAGAAATGTAAACAAACAACTGAACCACTTTTCTCTTTTTCTACCTCCTGTGATGCCTTGTCTGTCTTCATAAGTTCATCATTTGAGAGAAGTTCAGCATGGCTTTCCAAAAGATCTTGAATATCATCATCATCAACTTCATTGAAGCCAGCCCTATGGCACAGATTTACTATGTCATTTCTGATCGCACTGATGTCGTCTTCAGCGAAGCCTAGGAAGTCATACATGCATTCTGGCCATACTTTATTCCACTCCAAGTTCATGGTAGATGTCTTCACTTCGTCCAAAGATGACTTGATATTATCTAAGGCGTGCTTGATGTTATACGACTTCCACCATTCTCTGATAGTGGGCTTGCCAGGCTCATGTGTGCCCTTTATCAGTTGCTGCATGATTTGCCGCTGGTAGTAGGCTTTAAATGTTTGCCATGGTTATTATGAATATATTTGTGCTTACAATAGACCCTTTAATATTCCATTCATTCATCTAATTAGTAATGCATGTAAGTAATATGTAATGCAATTAGAATAAAAAGGGGGAGGGGAAGAGAAAACAGGCTCCAAGGGTGGTCAAGTTTAAGTCAGTACTGCAAGTGGCGGGGAGGTGTGGCATGGATGATGTCATCACCCCTGCTCTCCTGCGCTGGGCCCTCTCGGATGACATAGGCGGATATCGTATCTGTGAATTTTTCTTACCGTATATTGAATCGAGGGTAGTAATTTCCAAATACCGTAGCTTAATTTACCGGGTAAAGAACTACCGTAAAACAAGGACATACTGTGTATGTGTATATATATATATATATATATATATATATATATATATATATATATATATATATATATATATATATATATATATATATATACACAGGTAACTCTTGATTTACGTGTGTTTAATTTACGCGTTTTTGTTAATAAGCGACTGCAAAAATATTATAATTAATTAAGTTTGCGCGATCAGTTTGCTTAAACGCGATTTGACCCAACCGGATTTCCAAACTGAACGCCAGACGCAATTTCAAACTGCGCATCAGAGAGTTCCACAGCTGGCCGATAGGTTGGAGCTCTACTGCCATGGATGCATTCTTCTGCTACACAGTGATGCAAAAAGAATTTTCCAAGAAAAAGTGCCAGACCATCATGCTGCAGTTTTTCAAGAAAACACTAGTGGAAGATGTAGTACCAGAAGAGGATGTGGACGATCCCATGGAAGCAGTGGAAGCAGAGGAAGCACAGGTGGATGATGACGTTCTTGACTAGGAGGTGGACAGCGACGGCGAGTGCTTGTGAGGGTGAAAACATTGATGTCCTGCGTTTATTTTTTTTTTTATGCTGTGGGGTTATTTTTGATAAATGGATTTTTGATAAAATGGAAAAGCTCAGAGAAAGATGATGACTGACTGTGGTGTGAGTGGTGAAGGCAGTGACACAGTGAGTGTTGTGTTTACGTATTCTTTGTTTTGTTGTTTTCTCTTATTATTTTGTGCTTTCTCTTATTATTTCTTGCTTTTCCCTGTACGTACTTTGAATACACTTCTAGTATTTAGAATGGTAAATAATAAAAACATGTTAGTTTAGGCAAATAAACAGAGTATTTTGTACAAATTTTTTTGGACTACATCCTGCATTGACCCTATTATCTATTGTTTCTTATGAGAATTACAAGTTTGTTTTACGCGAATTTTGATATACGTGAATCCTCTTGGAACGCATCTATCCTGTAAATCGAGAGTTACCTGTATATATATATATATATATATATATATATATATATATATATATATATATATATATATATATATATATATATATATATATATATATATATATATATACTGTATTTTACAGCTTGTAAGACGCTGCATCTTGGAAGACGCACCCTAATATTTGAAGGAAATTTCTACAGTGGAATCATGCGTGCTTTGTGGTCCGAGGGGTCTCCAAACGCACGGGTTCGAATCTTGTCCACGGTCTGAGTGTAGGTTAGGCTTCCCCACTCGGGGCAACAGTTTCCTAGCGAGTGGGCTTTGAGATAAGAGGTACCCTAAACAGTATCCCCTTTAGCCCATAAATTCCCGTGAAAACCCCACATAGTATAAAAAAAAAAAGAAAAAAACACATTCACCATATACCCAACCACTGAACATAAAAACATAAGAAGCAAGGAGTCTGCAAGACACTATTGTTTCAGCAATCATTACATATTTGCTGAAGCACTCACCACAAATTTACAACTATGTAAATAAAAACACCATAGGTAAATACGTACACACAGTGAAACAATCCATCTTTTCTTCTTGTTTTAGTGGCAGGCAACGCCACGTATTGGACGTATTGTTTACATTACAGAATCACTTGTCCTCAATTTTGGAGGTTTGTCATTCGGAAATTCTAACGTTTTGGAAACTTGGGAGGCTAATTAACTAAAGTTATTAAAATAGCTGAATCTGCCAATTGCTGAAACCGAATAAGTCAATGCTGCAGTTCGTATTCATTTTATTTTGCAATCGTGCTTCACAGGCTTTATCAATGTGAATATAATTCACAAGTGGAGTTCTGACTCTTGCTTGAACGAGTAAGCCATTTGGATGTTCTATTGATAAAGGTATAAAGGGACCTGGCATGTGTGTGTGTGTTTGTGTGCATGCATGTGTGTGTTGCTATGAGACGAGGGAGCGGCCTGTTTTCTCCACATGCTGAGTAGACTCCAGGAAGGATTATGGTACTGAAAATATTTGTAACAGCTAAGTAGTGAGTTTACATCATATAAAAGGCTGAATTAAATAGTACTTAAGCTAACATCATAATGTAATGACTCAACATACAAATCCAGGTCGCTTTCGATCAAGTGTCAAAGCTCACTTGAGGCTGGGTGTTGCCTTACAATACAACATTCATCTTGAAAGTTCAACTTAATACTCGAAAAAATGCCTATTAGTCGAATGTCCATCCACGTGGTTGTAAACAAATGGTCTCTCCCTTCCCGCCACCCCACGTGCCCCACTGATCCACTGCTGCTGCTGCACCACATCCACATCCAGTTTATCCTTCGCTGTCGTAAGAATAACATTGTCCTGTGCTTTCTCTTCGCATTTTTTTTCTTTGCATTTAGAAGCTTACAACGACACCGAAGAGGCTTGTTAGTGGTGAAAATAAGCCTACAAGAAAGAATGTAGTGACAACCATCGAAAGGAAAAAGGCGATTGTTGATAGACACGAGAAAGGAGGAAGAATAACCGATCTTACAGCTGAGTACTGTATGGCTAAATCTACAGTAGCCACAATACTGAAGAGGCAAGCTCATTAAAAGAGCTAATGTGACAATTGATGTGAAAAGTCAATTTAAGCGAAGAAATAGAAAAATTGTTGATTGGATAAACCCAAGGCAGATGGATGATGATTCTTTGTCAGAGGCTAGGCTGCTGGATCGTGCTTTTATTTCTGATACTACATCTGACTCCAATGATGATTTTAAAGCAAGTAAAGGGTGGTTTGTGAATTTCAAGAAAAGAACTGGAATTCATTCTGTTGTGAGGCACGGCGAGCCCACAAGTCAGGAGTAAACGTAATGCTATACGTCACTGTGTCATCAACTACCACGATAGATGGTGGGAGTGACAGTGATTTCACGGTGTCCGATTCCACTACCTCTCCCGCGTGCCTTACTTCTACATCTCGGGTCTCTCACCATGTTGCGGGGAGACAACTTTTGAATGAGAGTGGTATGAGTTAGTCCTATGGGGATGTTTTCCATCTGTTGCACCTCATCATTACATCAGTTTAGAAATACAAGTAACTCGATTTACGTGATAGATGCATTCCAACAGACATCGTGTATATCAAAATCCATGTAAAAATAAGCTTGTAATTCTCATAAGAAACAATAGATAATAAGGGGGATGAGGGATGTGGTCTAAAAAAATTCATACAAAATACTTTATTTACTTGGCTAAATTAACATGTTTTTATTATTTACCATTCTAAATACTAGAAGTGTATTTAAAGTAAAGGGAAAAGCAAGAAATAATAAGAGAAAGCAAAATATAATAAGAGAAAACATCAAAACAGAATATGTAAACACAACACTCACTGCATCACTGTCTTCACCACTCATCACTGTCAGTCACCATCTCCCTCTGAGCTTTTCCACTTTATCAAAAATCCAATTATCAAAAATAACCCCATAGTATAAAAGTAAACACTAATAAAAAAATAAACGCAGGACGCCAATGTCTTAATTCACCCCTCACAAACACATGCCGTTGCTGTCCACCTCCTAGTCAAGGACTAGGAGCTTCCTCTGCTTCCTCCACTTCCATGGGATTGTCCACATCTTCTTCTGGTACTACATCTTCCACTGGTGTTTTCTTGAAAAACTGCAGCATGGTGGTCTGGCACTTTTTCTTGGAAAATTCTTTTTTGCATCACTGTGTAGCAGAAGTCTATGGCAGCGGAGCTCCCACCTATCGGCCAACTGCGGAACTCTCTGGCGCGCAATTTGAAATTGCATCTGGCGCTCAGTTTGAAAATGCGGTTGGGCCAACTTGCGTATAAGCAAACCGATCGCGTGAATTTAATTAATTTCAATATTTTTCGGTCACGTATTAACAAAAAAAAGCATAAATTAAACACGCATAAATCAAGAGTTACCTGTAGTTTTGTTAGTTACGAGATCAGTGTACTTATATGAAATATTACTCAACCATCATACTTGGTTAAGTGAATCTGGTCAAATGAAAAACTGATCAAACTGGGAATAAGAGCAAGGTGACAATGCGGAATCAAAACAAAGCCGGAACTGACATTTACCTCCTGCCAACAGTGCTAGTATCAACCAGAATTGCCTGATTCAGATGCCTTTGGGTTGTTCCAAGTCTGATTTTTGTTCCGACTCCAATGGTAAAAGTTATTTAAATTTTTTTTCTAAGTCCAAATTGTTCTAAGTCCGAGGTGTTCCAAGTCTGAGGATCCATTGTATATGTATTGTATTTCTGATAAACAGAGAAAGGAGGAGTTCGGTCACAGGACAGTCACCTAATCCAGCTGCTCTCATTCATGTCAGATCCCCACAGGCCCACTTGTGTCTAGTGACACAGACCATTGCTGCCTCAGGAGTCTATTGATCATTGCCTCACATGTACTTTTCTTATTTCTTTTCCACAATTTAGTGTGTATTTAAGTGTAAAGATGAGTTATTTTGAAGAAGATGAGTATGATTAACTCATGATTACTTTCGGTGCATAATATAAAAGAAAGTGGAATAAATATATAACATTTTAAGGTTAGTAGGACTAAAGCAAGCTGGATTGATTTCATTGGAAATAGTTGCTTCAGGGAAGGTTGTCTCAGTGGCATGAACATAGAGTAGTTATTAGTCAATTAGCAGACGTGCCTACCAATGGTGACAGAATACTCACACTGGCGAAGCACAATACTGAGGAAGTGGAGGTTTCTTGTGACAAAATGTTCTATATTAAGGTGGTTTTGCAAGAACACTGTAGAGAGAAAGAATGTGATGATGGAAAGCAGCAGAACGGAAGCAATCATCGCTGCCCACACCCCTGGGGTAAGGGGCAGCAGGAAGGCCCATGGGTCCACCTCAGGACTCCCTCGACCCGCAAACACTTTGACCACCACGAAGGAAATTGGCCAAGTGAATTCAATGACCTCATTGCGGGCAGCATCAATGGAAAAAGGTCCCAGGCCAATGTTGACATCCTGGAGGGTGGAAATAGCAAGCTAGTAATGGAAGAAGTGCAAGCCCAGCTACAGATTGATATGTACCCAAATCACCTAACCATTGTCATCATTACCTATGATTCTCCTGAAAGGTCAAGATCATTTGTGCAATGTTCATCATGGGGACTTCCCAGCTTGCACAACTGCCAAATATTGTATTGGACAAATGTTTAGATTTGAGCCAAAATGAAAGGGATAACCCTTGGTCCAAACTCACTCTCTCTCTCTCTCTCTCTCTCTCTCTCTCTCTCTCTCTCTCTCTCTCTCTCTCTCTCTCTCTCTCTCTCTCTCTCTCTCTCTCTGTATAAAATCTGAAAGTACAGATTTATTGGACTTATTATCTTCATGTTGGTGACTGCTTTTCTAGCAACTGGAGATGCTTTGTTGGAAGACTGTTCTCTCAAAGATGGTGAATTATTTAGTTTGTTGTGTTATCATTGTTCTTGATGACATATTTTATAGTACACTGTATAGTGATGACCTGTTAACATTGTTTTCTGCATCTCAGATGCCATTAACTAAGAAATAGCTGCATTTGTCCCATTGTAGGATGTCTAAATGATCTGCAGTTTTCATCCACAAAAACAGTGGCTATGTAGTAAGCCTTTCTGTCACCTCCATGATATTCACCTGATCATAGACTTGTATCTTTATCTGTTACATGTTGACTGTGTTCTTGGTCTCTTGTTTGACTGTTGGATGACTTAGGTTTTATGAAGCTAGCTACTAGCTACTACTATGAAAGCACTAGCTCTTATGAAGATTTTGTTCACATATCCTGGAGTGCAGGCAGGGAAACTGTTACTTCTTTTACATAGATTACTAACTTATTACATAATTCTATACAGAGGATCCTCGTGATTTGACCGTTCGCAGTTCGAATTATAGCCAATTCGAACTCATTTAATTAATACTCAATCCTCAAGGTTCGACCGACTGACTCACTAATTTGACAATCATATCTCACATGCCGCCCACCCGGTCAAATCCGCTGCCACCCCAAATTCGCCGTAAATTCATGTAAGGGGTTATCACACTGGCTTATGATACGCAGAACAAGGAACATCCTCTCCAGATAGCTGGAACTTTCCTGAGATTAGCAGATTCTGGTTTTTCGTATGCTATCCCAATGAAAAAAATAAACATAAGATATGTAATAAAATCCTATTATTCAAACTAAAAAGAACATGCCTGAATTTTTCATATATTGAATATTAAATATTTCATCAGTCTAGAAAGATGAAATATATGTATATCATGTCAATAGTTTGGGTTCATGGCAACCATCCCCTGACTCCAAAAGTTGCCGACGTGCAGCTCTCGGTTCTTCCCTAGTTTCCTTTTCTTCCTTTTCTTCAATAACTGGAAGTGGAAGTGCAATGGCAGCACAAAGCACAGGTTGAGATATAAGTGGCATGTTTTTGTTTTTTTGTTTTTATTTATTTATTTATTTTTTTTTATACCACGTGGGCTTTTCACAGGAATTTATGGGCTAAAGGGGATACTTTATTGTGGTACCTCCTCTGTCAAAGCCCAACCGCTAGGAAACCGTTGCCGCGAGTGAGGAAGCCCCACCTACACTCGGACCATGGACAGGATTCGATCCCGTGCGCTTAGAGACCCCCACGGACCCCAAAGCACGCATGGTTCCACTGCACCACGGCGGCTTGGTCTTGGTTGGTGGGCTGTTTGCCTAGCATAGCAAGAACATGGCCAGCTCCTGTGTGATAATGTTCCTGGTTTCGCACCAAGAACCATGGCTCGCGTTCCGTGTATCATAAGCCAGTGATACCCCCTTAAACCGATGCTATCCTGTGTGATATAAATGAAGCCTTTAATAATGCTGTTTTAGTCTGTTAGTGTTTTTTAGAGGTTTTGGTTGGTCTAGGCTGGAGGTTGGTCTCTATCCCCCTTAATTCTTAAGTATCTTATGGGAAAAATTGCTTAATGATTCAAATAAACTCTGATTTGACTGCTGAAAAACTGCCCTAACCCCATCATATTGCAAGGATCCCCTGTATTAGAATATATGTAAGTGTGAAATTTACTCTTCTGCTATTGAAATCCATCTCCATATATTGAACTATGCACTATACCAATGTCTGTTAATCAACAAAAGTATTCTAGTTATCCCTTATACCAAGTTTATTTGCTAGATGTTGGCATCCTCCAGTTGGACTTGTGATGTAATTTTTTGATGATACAATGTCAGTACAGTGTTTAGTGTCTTTCCAGACTATATTTCCTGTTCATCAGTCATGAAATTCATGTTATCATAACTATGATGATACATAATATGATAGTGTATATTGTGTACGTATTATAGTTTATTAGTTATAAAACGAAGCATTATTGTGAAATAAGCACCTGTTGGTTTCATGGTGCATGTCTCACTTAATTGGTTCCGGCATATAAAAGTAGAAGGATGATCGAGTCTCGTCCACACACTCATCTCAATAGCATCACAAAGCACCACAGTCTCACCTACCTACCCAGACCAGCACTAACCATGTGGCACTACCAGTAACCACTCTCCTACAACCATACCCACCTAAACAGCTAAGTTCAAGGTAGAGTTAGGGAAGGCCTTCACTGATTTAGCTTGAACAGCACCTAGCAGCTGCTGCCACAACTTTCAGTAAGTGTGCTAGACTGTATCCCATCTTCTTCCTTTTTCTCCATTTGTGTGATACTAATTTCTTCACAAATTGGGCATGGGTAAAGGTGTCTAAAACCTGTGGTTATAGATTTATGTCTGTCATGGCAGATTTATATGTTATTTCTGTATTTGTCTGCTTACATCGCTTTCAAAGAGTAGGCTATTTGGCAGCTTACTTAAAGATATTAATGTGACCTTATAATTGATAAAACAAAAACTTTTCTGATTTCTTTTCTAATGTTGAAGGGAAACTAGCCAGTGGCAATATAAAATGCAATTAAAAAATGCCCAATTGAGTGATATGGGCCCTAATATGGGTACCACTATAAATAAAATTGCCTGTGTTACTAATGGGTGGAAGCTTAACAGCACTTCCAATACTCTTCAAGTTACCTATAAGTGTTATAGGCCAGGACATAAAAAAAAAAAAAAAAAAGGCCTCTTAAGATCTGAGATTCACCCCTAGTCATCATTTTATACGTAGAACCAGCCTTGCACTTCATTGATGTTAGGAAGGGTCTACGGAGTTCAAAAGATTAATGACCACAGTCCACTATTTCAATCCCTCTAGTAAGTTTCTGAAACTGTATAAGATCACAAAATATTAAGGAAAACGAATATGGAAACCCGTCTTGGCAATCAAAGGGTTAATAGGTTTAGGAGAAGAACAGTGGCTGTCTACCACAGCAACAATAGAATGGTTGGAGAGAAAACTTGGGATGAAGTTGCAAAGAGAAGAATAGAAGTTGAAGGACAGTAGTTTGGAGATCAAAGCTTTGTGCTGGCCGAAATCTCTGAAAGTGAATGACCAAGACTCAGTAAGGAAAGCCAGATCACCAGTAGAGCAATCTTGATGGAAACCATAATGATCAGATAGAAGATTGTGAAGTGAAAGAGGTTTAAGAATCCTCTTATTGAAGATAGATTAAAAACTTTAAATAAATAAGAATTTCATGCTATATAAGGCAGTAGTTTCTTCTCAAATAACCCTTACATACTCACTTTTTGCAGTTGTTTGGTTTTGCAACAGGTCCTGTGTACATTTATCCTATACCTTCTCTCTATCATCTTTGTCTACTTTACATCTTCTATTAAACCAGCCTTTGTTATATCTTCTTTTATATGCTCTTGCTATATATATATATATATATATATATATATATATATATATATATATATATATATATATATATATATATATATATATATATATATATATATATATATATATATAATGAATGTTCTCACTTCTTTTACATGCTCTTTGCTGTAATAAAGATGCTTCATTCCATCTCACCAAACCATCTCTGTATATACGTAGAATTAATCTTATCATTATTAAATCTTTCATTCTTATAATCTTCTCATCTGCATACCTCTTTCTTTTCTTTGGTATGAAATCTTAATGTTACTTGGTCATGTGTGTGTGTTTCACTGTTTGATCTGCTGCAGTCTCTGACGAGACAGCCAGATGTTACCCTACGGAACGAGCTCAGAGCTCATTATTTCCGATCTTCGGATAGGCCTGAGACCAGGCACACACCACACACCTGGACAACAAGGTCACAACTCCTCGATTTACATCCCGTACCTACTCACTGCTAGGTGAACAGGGGCTACACGTGAAAGGAGACACCCAAATATCTCCACCCGGCCGGGGAATCGAACCCCGGTCCTCTGGCTTGTGAAGCCAGTGCTCTAACCACTGAGCTACCGTGTGTGTGTGTGTGTGTGTGTGTGTGTGTGTGTGTGTGTGTGTGTGTGTGTGTGTGTGTGTGTGTGTGTTACCTCCCTGTGGACTTGGCCCACCATGCCACTAAAGGAACCATTTGGCAGTTTGGCGCCCCACGTCCCATCTGATGGCCGCTGATATGAAAACCTTCCCAGTCATCAGAGAGAAGAAAAAAAGGTGTTTTGAGTGTTTTGCATATCAAATTCTCAAATAGGGGATGGTAAATATATTCACCAATATGTCAAATAATTGAAATTTGTCAAACACTTTACTGTGTTATTAACTCCGAAAGCCTCAGTGCCTTACGAAAAGTTGAGCCCTTGCGCCAAGTACTCGAGGACGGGAACCATGTATCCCCTGAAGAGCAGCCTCTGACCGCCCGGGACTGTTGGGTCTGGCTTCATGACCATCTTGTTCCCGTGGTTCTGTTCCATCGCCACCAGCAGATTTATCTCCCCAGAGAACCTAGCAAAAAGATGTGAGATAAGATGGCTGGGAAGACGCGGAGAAGAAAACCCAATAATAAATCATAATATTACTATCACTTCCTTTGCACTCATGAACAGATCTTGGTGTGTGTGTGTGTGTGTGTATTTACCTAATTGTATTTACCTAATTGTAACATACGGGAAAAGAGCTATGCTCGTGTTGTCCCGTCTCCATATCTACTAATGTCCAGCTTTTTCTTAAAATCATGAATATTCCTTGCGTTGACCACTTCCACGTCTAAACTATTCCATGCTTCCACCCTTCTATGAGGAAGCTATATTTTTCACATCTCTCCTATAAGTGGCCATTTTAGTTTTTTCCCATGCCCTCTCGACATTCTTTCATTCCACATACACAGATCTTCCCTATCCATTTTTCCATGCCAATCATCACTCTGTATATTGCTATCAGGTCTCCCCTTTCTCTTCTGTTTTCCAGGGTCGGAAGTTGCATTCTTTTCAGTCTGTCTTCATAAGTCAAATCTCTTAAGTCAGGCACCATTTTGTTGCAGCCCTCTGTACTTTCTCTAGTTTCCTTATGTGTTTCTTTAAGTTCGGAGCCCACTGTATTGTTGCATATTCAAGCCTCGGTCTTATCATTGCAGTAATTATTTTCTCACTTCTCCGGGAATCGAACCCCGGTCCTCTGGCTGTGAAGCCAGTGCTCTAACCACTGAGCTACCGTGTGTGTGTGTGTGTGTGTGTGTGTGTGTGTGTGTGTGTGTGTGTGTGTGTGTGTGTGTGTGTGTGTGTGTGTGTGTGTGTTACCTCCTGTGGACTTGGCCCACCATGCCACTAAAGGAACCATTTGGCAGTTTGGCGCCCCACGTCCCATCTGATGGCCGCTGATATGAAAACCTTCCCAGTCATCAGAGAGAAGAAAAAAAGGTGTTTTGAGTGTTTTGCATATCAAATTCTCAAATAGGGGATGGTAAATATATTCACCAATATGTCAAATAATTGAAATTTGTCAAACACTTTACTGTGTTATTAACTCCGAAAGCCTCAGTGCCTTACGAAAAGTTGAGCCCTTGCGCCAAGTACTCGAGGACGGGAACCATGTATCCCCTGAAGAGCAGCCTCTGACCGCCCGGGACTGTTGGGTCTGGCTTCATGACCATCTTGTTCCCGTGGTTCTGTTCCATCGCCACCAGCAGATTTATCTCCCCAGAGAACCTAGCAAAAAGATGTGAGATAAGATGGCTGGGAAGACGCGGAGAAGAAAACCCAATAATAAATCATAATATTACTATCACTTCCTTTGCACTCATGAACAGATCTTGGTGTGTGTGTGTGTGTGTGTGTGTGTGTGTGTGTGTGTGTGTGTAATTCACCTCGGTCGCCTGCTGGTCACCCAGCCAGTCTTCCCCATTACAGAGCGAGCTCAGAGCTCATAGACCAATCTTCGGTTAGGACTGAGACCACAACACACTCCACACACCGGGAAAGCGAGGCCACAACTCCTCGAGTTACATCCCGTACCTATTTACTGCTAGGTGAACAGGGGCCACACATTAAGATGCTTGCCCATTTGCCTCGCCACCTCCGGGACTCGAACCCGGACCCTCTCGAGTGTGAGTCGAGCGTGCTAACCACTACACTACGCGGTGTGTGTGTGTGTGTGTGTGTGTGTGTGTGTGTGTGTGTGTGTGTGTGTGTGTGTGTGTGTGTGTGTGTGTGTGTGTATTTACCTAGTTGTATTTACCTAGTTGTAGTTTTACAGGGCCTGGGCTTTATGCTCGTGTGGCCCCGTCTCCATATCTACACTTATCCAATTTTTCTTTAAAACTATGTACACTCTTTGCTGACACCACTTCCTCACTCAAACTGTTTCAAGTCTCAACACATCTTTGCGGAAACTAAATTTTTAACATCTCTCAGACATCTTCCTTCCTCAGTTTCTTACTATGCGATCTTGTGCTTCTAATGTCATATTCTTCTCTCAGGATTAGTTTCTCATTATCCACTTGATCCATTCCGTTAATCAATTTATAAACTTGTATCAGATCCCCTCTCTCTCTTCTCTGTTCCAGGGTTGGTAGATCCATAGCTTTTAGTCTCTCCTCATATGTCATCCCTTTAAATTCTGGAACCATTCTTGTAGCCATTTTTTGTAGTCTCTCTAATTTCCTTATGTGTTTCTTTTTATGAGGGTCCACACTACTCCTGCATATTCCAATCTAGGTCTTTTTTCAGTACTTATCAATATCTTCATCATTTCTTTGTCCATATAGTGAAGTGCTAATCCAATATTCCTTAGCAAATTATATCTCTCTGAAAATTCTATCAATATGGCTTACAGGTTGATTGTTTTCTTCCATCGTCACTCCCAAGTCCTTTTCCATTTTTACTTTTTCTAGTTCTACTCCATCTCCCATCTTATAGATTCTCACTGGTCATCTTTCACTTTTCCCCATTTCCATGACATGGCTTTTGTCCACATTGAATTCCATCTCCCATTTTTACTCCATTTCCAGATCTTGTTTAAGTCTTCCTGTAGTATTTCACAATCCTCTTTTGTTTAATGACTCTGCACAGTTTCGCATCGTCCGCAAACAGATTTATGTAGCTGTTCACTCCCTCTGGCATGTCGTTTATATATACGAGAAAAGTATTGGCGCCAATACTGACCCTGTGGCACTCCGCTGTCTACTGTTCTCCACTTGGACTTCATATCTTTAACTATCGTCCTTATTTCTCTCCCCTCAAGTAATTTTCATCCATCTCAATGTGCTTCCTTTTAAGCCACCCTTCTCCTCTAACTTCCATAGTAATCTTTCATGTGGCACTTTATCAAACGCCTTTTTTAAATCTAAATAAATACAGTCAATCCATCCCTCTCTCTCTTGTACTTTATCAACTATTCTAAAGTAGAAACTCAATAAATTTGTTACACATGACCGACCTTTTCTAAAACCAAATTGGCTATTTGATAATAATTTGTTGTCTTCAAGAAACTCAATCCATTGCTTCTTTATTACTTTTTCATACATCTTGCATATTACACTAGTTAGTGATACCGGTCTGTAATTTAAAGGTTCTTCCTGTGTGTGTGTGTTTGTGTGTGTGTGTGTGTGTGTGTGTGTGTGTGTGTGTGTGTGTGTGTGTGTGTGTGTGTGTGTGTGTGTGTGTGTGTTTTTCGTAAATATAAATGCACCTTTTCCTTGGAACTGGTCTAAAATAGAAAAAAGAGTGTGGCACTTACTTCCAAAACTTGTTCCAAAAGAATGGACGATAGGGATGTATGCCGCGTGTCACTGCCCATGAGGCAACTCTCAGCGGAGAGACGTCTGGCTCTTGGAATGGCAGCACTGCCCAGGCTGTTGCCCTGCGAGATCTGGTGTTCCCTTGGCTGCCCGCGTGGCCAGACAGTTCGTCACTTTATAAGTTTAATGAATACTCTTCATGAAGCCAAAATAATAAGTTCATAAATTGATACTGCATGTTGGCAGGACCGAAGTTAATAGTGAGTTTATATTGATACTTCTTGTATTTCTTAATATAGACTAAAAGGAAGAGAAGGAAAGAAAAGCTACACACACACACACACACACACACACACACACACACACACACACACACACACACACACACACACACACACACACACACACAGCAGCAGCAGCAGCAGTGGTATGGTCGCCATATAGGCAGAAAGATATCAGGAAACTAGAAAGGATACAAAGGGCTGCCACAAAGATGGTCCTTGGAATAAAAGATCTTTCCTATGAAGAAAGACTGAAGGAGATGGAGCTACCAACTTTGAAGGATAGATGGGAAAGAGGAGACCTAATAACAATGTATAAGTTAGTAAACTGAGAAGATAGATAGATAAGACCTGTGGTAACACTGACGGAACAGGGAGACAGACAAACAAGAGGGCATTCCAAGAAAATCATGAAAAGTCACTGTCATAGGAATATCAAGAAGTTCAGTTTTCCACATAGGACAGTAGACATCTGGAATGGATTAAGTGAAGAGATTGTAACACCAGAAAGTGTGCACAAATTTAAGGCGAAGTTAGATTAATGTAGATATGGAGACAGGTCACTATGAGTCCCGCTTGAACCCTGTAACATACAACTAGGTAAATACAACTAAGTAAATAAATACAAACACAACACACACACACACACACACACACACACACACACACACACACACACACACACACACACACACACACACACACACACACACACACACACACACACACACACACACACACACACACACACACATGCTTTCGGAAGGTATTCACAAAGGAGACTGCTTTTGACAAACCACTGGTAATGGAACAGAAAGGGATTATGAAGGAGTTTCAAGTAACTGTGGAGGAGATCAAGAATATGATGGGGAGTTTAGAAGTGAGAAAAGCTGTGGGACCTGATGGGGTATCAGGATGGATTTTAAGAGAATGCAGGGAGCAACTGGCAGAAAAAGTTTGTGAAGTAATTGATGCCTCATTAAGGGAAGGTGTAGTGCCCCAAGACTGGAAAAGAGCTAACATTGTCCCAATTTATAAATCAGGTAACAAGAGAGACCCATTGAACTATAGACCAGTGTCACTTACAAGTGTGGTAGCTAAGATGTGTGAGAGGGTGGTGAAGAATAGATGGACAGACTTCTTGGAGAAAAATGACATACTTTGTGAGTGTCAATTTGGTTTTAGAAAAGGGCGTTCATGCACGACAAACCTGATATGTTACTATTCGAGGGTGATAGATGTAATACAGGAAAGAGATGGTTGGGCTGATGGAATATATCTGGATTTAAAAAAGGCCTTTGATAAGGTACCACACCGGAGACTGATCTGGAAACTTGAAATGGTAGGAGGAGTGCATGGCAGTTTACTAAAATGGATGGAAGACTTTTGGTAGGAAGAGAAATGAGAACAATAATTAAGGACAGACCATCAGAATGGGGCTTGGTGGAGAGTGGAGTTCCACAGGGATCAGTGTTGGCACCAGTAATGTTCGCGGTCTACATAAATGACATGGTGGATGGGGTGTCCAGTTATGTGAGCCTATTTGCAGACGATGCAAAATTGTTAAGAAAAGTGAGATGTGACAAAGATTGCGAACTACTCCAGGAAGACTTGGACAGAATATGGAAATGGAGCTGTACATGGCAAATGGAGTTCAACACGACAAAATGCAAGAAATTAGAGTTTGGCAAGAGTGAAAGAAGAATCAGGAGTATGTACAAGATAGGAAATGAAGACATAAAACCAGTCATGAAGAAAAAGACCTTGGGGTGACAATTACCAATGACCTATCGCCAGAGAGACATATAAACAAAATAATTGGAGAAGTATTGAACTTATTGAGGAACATAAGAGTGGCGTTCGTATATTTAGATGAAGAAATGATGAAGAAAATAATTACTGCAATGATAAGACCGAGGCTTGAATATGCAACAATACAGTGGGCTCCGAACTTAAAGAAACACATAAGGAAACTAGAGAAAGTACAGAGGGCTGCAACAAAATGGTGCCTGACTTAAGAGATTTGACTTATGAAGACAGACTGAACAGAATGCAACTTCCGACCCTGGAAAACAGAAGAGAAAGGGGAGACCTGATAGCAATATACAGAGTGATGATTGGCATGGAAAAATGGATAGGGAAGATCTGTGTATGTGGAATGAAAGAATGTCGAGAGGGCATGGGAAAAAACTAAAAATGGCCACTTATAGGAGAGATGTGAAAAAATATAGCTTCCCTCATAGAAGGGTGGAAGCATGGAATAGTTTAGACGTGGAAGTGGTCAACGCAAGGAATATTCATGATTTTAAGAAAAAGCTGGACATTAATAGATATGGAGACGGGACAACACGAGCATAGCTCTTTTCCCGTATGTTACAATTAGGTAAATACAATTAGGTAAATACACACACACACACACGCACACACAGATCCCGCTCGAATCTAATATACAACTTAGTAAGTACAACTAGGTAAATACACACACACACACACACACACACACACACACACACACACACACACACACACACACACACACACACACACACACACACACACACACACACAGATCCCGCTCGAATCTAATATACAACTTAGTAAGTACAACTAGGTAAATACACACACACACACACACACACACACACACACACACACACACACACACACACACACACACACACACGGCCCGGTAGCTCAGTGGTTAGAGCGCTGGCTTCACAAGCCAGAGGACCGGGGTTCGATTCCCCGGCCGGGTGGAGATATTTGGGTGTGTCTCCTTTGACGTGTAGCCCCTGTTCACCTAGCAGTGAGTAGGTACGGGATGTAAATCGAGGAGTTGTGACCTTGTTGTACCGGTGTGTGGTGTGTGCCTGGTCTCAGGCCTATCCCAAGATCGGAAATAATGAGCTCTGAGCTCGTTCCGTAGGGTAACGTCTGGCTGTCTCGTCAGAGACTGCAGCAGATCAAACAGTGAATTACACACACACACACACACACACACACACACACACACACACAGGGCCGGCCCAAGCCTCCATGGGGCCCTAAGCGAAATTGTATTTGGGGCCCCCTAAGTAAATAAACAGGTAGACAATGTTCTTACTGTAAATGTGTCATGTTTAATTATTTTTGGTTTAAAAAAAAGTGCAACGGCAATGTGGAACAAATTGTAATGCAAGATCAATAAAAACAAATAACACTTCCAAATTTCAACTTTATTAGCGGATAAATTATCTCGTTTTTACCTAGCTAGCTAATTTGCTGTTAGTGGCTAGGCTACACATCTCTTGATAAACATTAGCCTACCAAAGCAAGTAATTAAACAAACATACCTTTATCTCGACATTTTTTCTCCTCTTCCTCTCTTCGTTTTTCTTTTCTCTGCCTCTGAGGGATATGTCCTTTTTTGTGATATCATTAACCTAACAACCTATGTTAAGGATGCGCAGGGTACACTGCATGTAGGGAACCGTTAGTTGCACGTGTTTGTTGTTTTTCTGGGCAGGAAGCGCCGGTGCAGCGAAGCCTTAAATAGTCCGGTGGCTTAGCGAAAAAAAACGTGACACGCTAGATTAAAGCAACAAACTTTGCACACTGGTTGTTTGGGTCCCATGGAAGAATATTAGAGGGTGGTGCCCGGTCTGCAATACCCAGGAAAAAAATGGCCGCCTGAAGAGCATTTATGATCCCATATAAATACTACTTGATTGGATTTAAGGGTGATTTAGCACAATCTATGGGTGATTTAAGTACAAAGAACTACATAACATTACTTATAATTTATTTTTACAACTCCATATTGTCTCCATATCTTTGATCATATAGAAATAACTATTTATACATGGGCGAAAAATAACAAATAGGCTACAATATATTTTTTATTGCTCTTGGGGCCCCCTCGTGGCCTCGAGGCCCTAAGCCACCGCTTACTTCGCTTATGCGTCGGGCCGTCCCTGCACACACACACACACACACACACACACACACACACACACACACACACACACACACACACACACACACACACTACTATGAATGATAAAATAATTAACTAAATTTGATGCGTGGAGGAAATATGCTAAATCGGCCTGTTTTTATAAGCCACACATTTGTTTCAAG
>NC_059301.1:6522559-6540059 GCF_017591435.1 Portunus trituberculatus
TGTGTGTGTGTGTGTGTGTGTGTGTGTGTGTGTGTGTGTGTGTGTGTGTGTGTGTGTGTGTGTGTGTGTGTGTGTGTGTGTGTGTGTGTGTGTGTTATTTATTGATTATGAATAGCTTTTTTGTTGTTATTTATTTATTTTTTCACTAATTAAGTGTAATGATCAAGCAGTTGACTTATCGATTTTCTTGAAGACGGCGGGCCATAAGAGAAATGCTGTTATAAGTGGTTACTGTGCTGCTTCAAGACGACTGGACACAGCTTTCCTGTTTGTGAACATATTCAGAGTCTTACCGGTCAAATGGTCATAATACAAACGTTCTTCCCGTTTGGAATGCCTTGAGTTAATAAAGCTTGTTTCAGTGTCGGCCGGTATCCATTCATAGTAAAGCACTGAGCTTTACAGCATGATCGGCACAGGCGTCTATCATTCTTTAAGTATATCACTCTCTTCTGTGCTTATAAATATAACTGAAATATTTAGAATTGGAAATCAACCTTATGATCCCCAGATCTCGGTCTTACCGTCTCTTGAAAGGGTGCAGTGGGATGAGGTCAGGTCGGTGGCTGCAAGTGACAGGCAGGCAGGTGCACAGTGAGTCTTGGGAGGAATCCCGCCTCTTATATACACAGTAACACACATCATTACATGGTCAGGCCACCTCTGCGCACACTCAGACCTGATAACAGTCTGTGCTTGTCACCAGGATTACATATGGAGAAGCAATTGTTTTTAATTTCAAATTCTGCAGACTGAAGGCAATGCATGTTTCATTGTACATCTACATTGTTGCATTACGTTGGTAGCGATAATACTACTGTTCGCTTCCACTACTACTACTACTACTACTACTACTACTACTACTACTACTACTACTACTACTACTACTACTACTACTACTACTACTACTACTACTGCTACTACTACAGTCATTCCTACTGCTGGTGTTTTTACTGCTGCTGCTGCTGCTGCTGCTTGATGGTGGTGGTGGTGGTGGTGGTGGTTCTGCTGCTGCTGCTGCTGCTGCTGCTGCTGCTGCTGCTGCTGCTGCTGCTGCTGCTGCTGCTGCTGCTGCTGCTGCTACTACTACTACTACTACTACTACTACTACTACTACTACTACTACTACTACTACTATTACTACTACTACTACTACTATTGATGATAGTGATGATGATAATGGTAACATCGCTGCTGCTGCTGCTGCTGCTTCTGCTGCTACTGCTACTGCTACTGCTACTGCTACTGCTACTGCCACACTGCTACTACTACTACTACTACTACTACTACTACTACTACTACTACTACTACTACTACTACTACTACTACTACTACTACTACTACTACTACTACTACTACTACTACTACTACTACTACTACTACTACTACTACTACTATTGATGATGATGGTGATGATGATAATGGTAACATCACTGATAATCTTGATAATGATAATGATAGTAATAATGATAATAATAATGATAATAATAATAATAATAATAATAATGATAATAATAATAACAATAATGATAATAATAATAATAATAATAGTAATAATAGTAATAACAACAACAATGATAATAATATTAATAATAATAAATGGAAATGTTGGTTACTATTTTTATTATTATTATTATTGTTGTTGTTGTTGTTGTTGTTGTTGTTGTTGTTGTTGTTACTACTACTACTACTACTACTACTACTACTACTACTACTACTACTACTACTACTACTTATTATTATTATTATTATTATTATTATTATTAGTAGTAGTAGTAGTAGTAGTAGTAGTAGTAGTAGTAGTAGTAGTAGTAGTAGTAGTAGTAGTAGTAGTAGTAGTAGTACACATAATAATAATAATAATAATAATAATAATTATTATTATTATTATTATTATTATTATTATTATTATTATTATTATTATTATTATTATTATTATTATTATTATTATTATTATTATTATTATTATTATTATTATTATATTAGTAGTAGTAGTAGTAGTAGTAGTAGTAGTAGTAGTAGGAGTAGTAGTAGTTGTAGTAGTATTGGTGTTATTTTTGCTATCATTATTGTTGTTAATCTTAATTTTTATTGTTTTTTGTTATTATTATTATTATTATTATTATTATTATTATTATTATTATTATTTATTTATTTATTTGTTTTTATTTGTAATAGCGAAAATAGCAGGAACAACAGCAGCAGTAGTAGTAGTAGTAGTAGTAGTAGTAGTAGTAATAGTGGTGATGATGGTGGTAGTAGAAATAGCTGTCTACCTCTCTAATGCAAAACTTAACCAGTATTTTCAATTATTCGTGCCATTCCATGGTGAACTCTGGAACTCCCTGCCTGCTTCTGTATTTCCTTCTTCCTCTGACTTGAACTCTTTCAAGAGAGATATTTCAAGACACATTTTCCTTTGTTATTTGATCCTTCTAATTGCTATCTCTTCTTTGAGAACTGGTATAAAAAATGACCTTTTTTATTCCAAAATTTTGTTGCCCTCGGTCAGTGGGCCTCATATAGAGCGGGAGAGAGAGAAATTTTTTTTATGTTCCATAAAGGATCTGTTATTTTTTAATGATTCTTCATCTCAAGTTTCCGTCCTTGTTCATGCTACACACTTTCCATGACTATGACTGACAGTGAACTCTGTTGTTTCAATGTAAGGACATCAATCATCTCACAGCTTGGATTTTCATGTTTATTTTCATGTCGTAATGCAACTTCCAACTTCAGCGCGGAACTGGAAAAATATAAGAGGACTCTTAAGCATGAAGTAGATATTAAAAGCTTATGACTAAGAAATTAGATTATTTCATTTCTTTTTTATCGGTCTGGGCGAGTGGCCAAAGAAAAAATAAGCTAAATGAATATTGTAAAATATGATGTTCATAAGTAATATGTAATAATTGTATTTGAAATCAACATGGATTAAGTAATGTATATTGTACCTAAAAAAAAATCAACCTTCAGGCCATTTTTCACCAGATGTACAGTTTATTCTTCCTTTTATGTAAATGCACATGTTTACTTAGACGTGTACTTTATTTCGTCCAACCATACGTTCACCCCAAAGACAGCTTCCCACCTCTCACCCAAGTGCACCCAAGCTGAAAAAACACTATTATCTGCATTGCAGGAGTGATTTGCCGTCTAAATCCTCATGGCACGGCAAGCTACAACTATTGAGTGTGCTTTAAGGTCACGCATATGGTAGACGTCATCGAAAAGTTAACATATGAAGGAAAATGATGATCGGTACTCGAGCGTCTCTATGCTTAGCTGCTAATGTTTATGTGTAAGGGGGCTAGTGTCGGCTTCACTTCTATGACATCATGCCGACTCTTACTATTATACCACTATGGTAAGAATACATCAGTCAACTGCCCCGCCGAAAAAGAGGAAGGAGGCAAGAGACTAGGCGTGAAGTGACTCTTGTTAATTATCGTCCTATAAAAGTGGACAGTAAGTAGGTAGCCGATCAGTGACGGCGTGGGAGGTGGAATAGAATGCGTGCAGCAAGTTTTAGAAGACTAGTTGTTGTTGTTGCTGTTATTATTATCACTATTATTTTTGTTGTTGATATTGTGGCAGTAATGGTAGTAGTTATTGTAGTGGTTGTTACCTATATCTGATTAGTTTTGCAAGAAGAAAGTCTTGGACACATTTGGCATTATTAATCGTATTTATTTTACTTGATAATAAGGATTGTCACTTCACGTAACTCGGATCTAGCTTACGTTGCTTGTTAAAAGGTGGCCATACTGACACGTGTTAAGACTCGAGGAAGTTACTCTAGATGATAATCCCTTTGATAACATTCTTACCTTCGATTAGAGGAAAGAAAAAAGGTTCCATATTCCATTACATGTCATATCGAGACAAGAAAAAGATGAAGTACTCTCTTACCGCTGTAGTGCGTTTCTTATGTGTCCGTCAATGTATGTGTTTCTCCATAAGGTTTATCTCTAACAGACTCACTCAGTAGAATCTTCGGGAACTCCCAAAGCTCAGTCACTACAAGCAGATAAACATACACAAAACTTTAAAGATATGCTTATAGAGGAGTATCCTGGGAAATACGTAACACATGCACCAATACTGGTCAACATAACGAGTCAAATTATTATTTTTGTGTCAGGTGTGTATCTATCTGTTATTTTTTGTGTGAAGTATATGAGATGAAAATGTGTTCGAGTGTGCACACACACACACACACACACACACACACACACACACACACACACACACACACACACACACACACACACACACACACACACACACACACACATTGAGATGGATGGAAAATTATATAAGGGGGAGAGAAATAAGTACGGTAGTTAAAGATATGAAGTTCAACTGGAGAGCAGTAGAAAGCGGAGTGCCACAGGGGTCAGTATTGGCGCCAATACTTTTCCTCATATATATATATATATATATATATATATATATATATATATATATATATATATATATATATATATATATATATATATATATATATATATATATATATATATATATATATATATATATATATATATATATATATATATATATATATATATATATATATATATATATATATATATATATATATATATATATATATATATATATATATATATATATATATATATATATATATATATATATATATATATATATATATATATATATATATATATATATATATATATATATATATATATATATATATATATATATATATATATATATATATATATATATATATATATATATATATATATATATATATATATATATATATATATATATATATATATATATATATATATATATATATATATATATATATATATATATATATATATATATATATATATATATATATATATATATATATATATATATATATATATATATATATATATATATATATATATATATATATATATATATATATATATATATATATATATATATATATATATATATATATATATATATATATATATATATATATATATATATATATATATATATATATATATATATATATATATATATATATATATATATATATATATATATATATATATATATATATATATATATATATATATATATATATATATATATATATATATATATATATATATATATATATATATATATATATATATATATATATATATATATATATATATATATATATATATATATATATATATATATATATATATATATATATATATAAACGACATGCCAGAGGGAGTGAACAGCTACATAAATCTGCGGACGATGCGAAACTGTGCAGAGTTATAAAGCAAAAAGAGGATTATGAAATACTGCAGGAAGACCTAAATAAGATCTAGAAATGGAGTAGAAAGTGGGAGATGGAATTCAATGTGGACAAAAGCCATGTCATGAAAATGGGAAAGAGTGAAACACGACCAGTGGGAATCTATAAGATGGGAGATGAAGTAGAATTAGAGAAAGTAGAAAAGGAAAAGGACTTGGGAGTGACTATGGAAGGAAATAATCAACCGGTAAGCCATATTGATTGAATTTTCGGAGAGACATATAATTTGCTAAGGAGTATTGGATTAGCATTTCACTACATGGACAAAGAAATAATGAAGAAATTGATAAGTACTATAATAAAACCCAGATTGGAATAAGCAGGAGTTGTGTGGACCCCCCATAAAAAGAAACACATAAGGAGTTTGGATACACTACAAAAAATAGCTACAAGAATGGTTTCAGAATTTGAAGGGATGACATATGAGGAGAGACTTAAGGCTATGGATCTACCAACCCTGGAACAGAGAAGGGAGAGAATGGATCTGATACAAGTTTATGAATTGATTAACGGAATGGATCAAGTAGATAATGAGAAACTGATCCTGAGAGAAGAATATGACATTCAAAGCACAAGATCGCATAGTAAAAAACTGAGGAAGGGAAGATGTCTGAGAGATGTTAAAAAAAATATAGTTTTCCGCAAGGATGTATTGGGACTTGAAACAGTTTGAGTGAGGAAGTGGTGTCAGCAAAGAGTGTGCATAGTTTTAAAGAAAAATTGTATAAGCGTAGATATGGAGATGGGGCAACACGAGCGTAAAACCCAGGCCCTGTAAAACTACAACTAGGTAAACACACACACACACACACACACACACACACACACACACACACACACACACACACACACACACACACACACACACACACACACACACACACACACACACACCAAAACTAACCATACTGCGATCAGTGATGCAAGACCTGGGCGAGCACTCCCTCCATGCACAGAGTAACAACAGCTGCTGTCAGGCCCACAGCGAGCACCACCAACATGGCCTACATCATGTACAGTTTTTGAGAAGAAATAAATATGTTTATTCAAAAGCTAGTAAAAGTAGAGAGAGAGAGAGAGAGAGAGAGAGAGAGAGAGAGAGAGAGCGTAGAAGAGCTTGAAAGTGAAGTCTTTGTGGCACTCGTTAATTTTTTGCTATGAGTAATAGCTAAAGTTTCACTGAGCCCATAAAACGAGGAGGAGCAAGATTCACTGAAGAAAGCTGTCTTAATAAGGTTTCCCTTTTACTGATAGAAAGTCTATTTGTTCATAGGAACATTTTACGAATACAAGCGTGTTTAAAGTCATAATTAGGGCTCCTACCGTACCCAACACTGCCTGAGTGAAAGAGACGAGCTGACGGTGATTTTAGTTGGTACTCGATTGCAGGCACTTGAGTTCGGCAACGCCTCCATCTCCCAGTAGTTGTACAGGCCAGCTTCAGTCATTGACGTTATTCTGTAATCGAAATAAGTTTTATTAAATGACTAACCAAACCCGCCGTGGTACAGTGGAACCATGCCTGTGTTAAGGTCCGAGGGGTTTCCAAGCGCACGGGGTCGAATCCTGTCCACGGTCTGAGTGTAGGTTGGGTTCCCTCACTCGGGGCAACGGTTTCCTAGCGGGGGCGGTTTGAGATAGGAGGTACCCTAAAAAGTATCCCCCTTTAGCCCACAAATTTCCGTGAAAAGCCTACATGGTATATATATATATATATATATATATATATATATATATATATATATATATATATATATATATATATATATATATATATATATATATAAAACGAGGATTGTAGCACGTGTTGCTTAGACAGGATGGTGACTAGTTCGATATATCAGGAGTAAATGTACAGTTGAGAGAAGAGCAATTGGTTAAACGGAGAATGAGGCCAATAAGGCTCAATCTCAGTACTCAAATGTTTCTGACGATGGTGAACGGTTTAGCGACTAATCAGTTGTCAATTTTATCTTTAGAAACACCTACATTAGATTTTAGGCAAATGCTGAGACAGAAAGAGCCATTCCATTTTTCGATAGTTGGAAACGCTTATAAATTATGATGGTTGCTCTCCTTGTTACACGAGTCTCCTTTAATAAGTATTTATGAATCATAACTGCAGATTTCCTTGCCTACTTTCATCAGAACAGTTGGAATACATATATGTATTTTAGATACGTAGAATGATTGCATGTACTTATATATGTGTTTGAAAAAGATATGTTAGAAGATGAGAGAACTTTGTATCTTCTTTTTCTGACTATATGTGAAGTATGTGGGAAAACCCGTTCTCGCATTTACACACACACACACACACACACACACACACACACACACACACACACACACACACACACACACACACACGCGCGCGCCCGGTAGCTCAGTGGTTAGAGCGCTGGCTTCACAAGCCAGAGGACCGGAGTTCGATTCCCCGGCCGGGTGGAGATATTTGGGTGTGTCTCCTTTCACGTGTAGCCCCTGTTCACCTAGCAGTGAGTAGGTACGGGATGTAAATCGAGGAGTTGTGACCTTGTTGTCCCGGTGTGTGGTGTGTGCCTGGTCTCAGGCCTATCCGAAGATCGGAAATAATGAGCTCTGAGCTCGCTCCGTAGGGTAACGTCTGGCTGTCTCGTCAGAGACTGCAGCAGATCAAACAGTGAAACACACACACACATTCACATATATTCGCAACCTCCGCGTTTCTTCGACACGGAGGCGAATGCGGAACATTTGTTATCTGAAAATGCTCTTGTGGATACTGATGCGGGTTTTTCTTTTACTAAAATTTGAATGAGGATTGATAAATAAATAATTAGAAAGTGAGATAGATAGATAGGTAGATAGTATGTTTCTATGAATGTTAATGAGTATATTATGACTTAGTGGATATTGTTAAATTGTATTGTCTTTTACAGGAGCGAGCACAGGATAACGCTGTACTGCTCAAAGAATCCTAAAGGACCTTGCAGTCCTCTGAGCGACAGTATCTTACCGACCGCGATGTCGGACTTCTAGAGGCTTTCGTGGAAGCCTTCTACCAATACTTTATGTAGAAGGACTAGAAAGAACCTATTCGACTCCTAACGGCTGTCAGCAGCATGATGCCTTATGAGGTAAGGAAATTTCAGTAGCATTCTCCTTTTCGTACGAATTCTCTATTAGACATCGGTATGAAGCAGTGTTGTATGAACTGCGCCCCAGCAGAAAAAAACAGTGGGCTTCCCGCTCACAGTAATAAAGTTTACGAGTAACATAGATGACGCGATTATCATGATATCCCTCTTTCTCTTGATATTTTTTTTTATTGTGATTTTAGATTGACTGAAAATCTGTGAAATTTGCGTTACAAGGAGTTGTTTAACTATTTTCGTTGTATGTGTCTCACCACCAGAGGGACAAGTCGAGACGTACTACTTTTAATGATAAAGATTGGTTAGCTTAGTGAAAACTTTTCTGTGGACAAGTACAGTACACAAGGACAAATATGCACTGTGTTGGTATTGTGGAGGTAGTAATGGTTAATTGGTTGTCATAGTTGGTGGTGTGTTGCAGGTGCCTCTTGGTTGCACGATATACAGGGACTTCCACGGAATGTGAACGCAAAAATCATGTTAAAATGATGATAATGATGATAATGAAAATTTTGATAATGGTAATGATAATAATAATAGTAATAGTAATAATGCTAATGATAATAATGACTAATGATTATTGAAAAGGAGGATTAGGGGATTTGACTTACAAGATTGCGCTATTTTTTTCTATGAATTTATATACTTGCAGTCCTTCCCTCCCTCTTGATCATAATGTTGAATACGAAAGCTTAAACAATAGAAGTGCAGAAAATGGACGGGGGCAAAAGTATCTTCATGATTTTTTTACATATATATTGCGCAAACGAGCGGTTGGGGTGGATCATGGAAAATCTGTGAAATTTAGTGTTTCCAAAGTTGTGTTAAACTGAATTCATGTTAAAAAAAACGTATAAAGCGAGTCGCCTGTGTTGTTTCTGTCGTCGTTGTAAACCTCTTCGGCACCATGACGCTTTTTCATATTTGTTCTGCTTACGATTTGGTGATCTTATGCAACTTCAGAAACTTGTGTGGGGATTAAAATAGTGAAGTCTCTGGCCATTAATCTTCTGACCTTAATGAATCTTTCCTAATATAAATTACATCGTCTAATTCTACCAAAAATTCATGATAACAATGCGTCCCAGTGCTGAAGGGGTTAACTGTACAATTTACTTTCCGTTTGATAAAGTCTGCACTAGACTGACTGATGAACAGGCCACGTCAGAACACCAAAAGTACAAAGATACCAGGAAGGGCATGCGTGCTCCTCATTCCTCACCTTTTGTTGAACACTGGGATGAGAGGGCTGTCCTTCTGACTGATCAGTGATATGGGATGAGACAGAATGCGCTCGTGCCCAAAGTAAAAGTCACATCGCCCTGAAAGATAATTAAATAAGAAAAAAAAAATGAAATAGCAGGAAATCCCCGTACGGAATACTATTTGCGACACGAGTACTAGAAGTGCGAGTGGGAAACACAATTAAATTAATCTATTATTCTCTTAATGGAAAGATTAACCACTCTGTTACTATGACCATATGATATGTTTTTAATTTTCATTATTACAAATTGTAGGAGTATCATTAATAAAAAGCAATGAAATTTTCTGAGTGTGCTTGTGTTTGTGTGTGTGTGTGTGTGTGTGTGTGTGTGTGTGTGTGTGTGTGTGTGGTTAGTTCCCTGTGTGTACCTGTCTCAGAGAAGTGGTCGTTCCTGACGACTGTCGTTATTACATCGTAGTCGATGATTACTTTGGCGTGCGATATAATTTGGTCCACGATTGAAGCATATGCATACAGTGGCAGCTTAGTGAGGCGCCCTTCCTCCTCGCTCGCCTTCACCTCAATGAAGATCCCAGAGGTGGCGTCCTGTCCGTCATGAAAATTAGGTGTACTCCAGTAAGGGAGAAGAAGGGAATAGAAAATGGAACATGTAATCTGATAATTAAGGTAAAGTGTATTGCTGGGATCTCTGCAGTCATTGTGTGTGTGTGTGTGTGTGTGTGTGTGTGTGTGTGTGTGTGTGTGTGTGTGTGTGTGTGTGTGTGTGTAAAACATACCATTATTGCCTGCATGATCGCGCCCTGTTTGTGCCACACCATGCCCACGGAGTGGTCGTCGAGCACTGCTCTGAGGGTTTGGTAGGGCTGCGGCAGGTGTCTCACGGCCAGGAGGGACATCAGGGTGCTCTCATAGCTCCGCATCAGCACCAGAGTCATTAACATCCACACACCAAGAATCAGACGCTCCCACCACCACACATTTCCCTCTATCCACACGGCTTCGGGCCAAGCAAAGGAGGTGGTATAAGACTGTCTCATTCTCCTTGATTTAGCATGAAACACGAAAATTACATCGGAATGTGAGACAATTGATATTTAGACTGGAAATAAGCAATATGGTAACTGGTGGTTGAAATTTGAGGATGTGCGGAGAAGTTCTTATACTTCAGCTGTTCTCAATTTAGGTTAACATATTGGGTTACTAATCTATACAACTTTAATTTGTGAAGGGAAATCCATCGTAATTGTGTATAAATTAAAAGAAATGATTTGATACGTTTTATGGTTGGCTTGTGTGCCATTTTAGGTACATTTTTAAGTAGACTTTGAATAAATGGAAAATTAAGAGTCGTGTTTGACATAACGAATTCTAAGAATCGTAATTGGTAATGACCAATATATAATTGGGCGTCAACGAACTAAATGTAACTTTATAATTTCCGAAATACTCACACTGGCGAAGCACAATGCTGATGAATTTGAGCTTCGTCGTAACAAAATGTTCAGTGTTAAATTCTTCTTGCAAGAACACTGTAGAGAGAAAGAATGTGATGATGGAAAGCACCAGAATGGAAGCAATCATCGCTGCCCACACCCCTGGGCCAAGGGGCAGCAGGAAGGCCCACGGGTCCACCTCAGGACTACCTCGACCCGCGAACACTTTGACCACCACGAAAGAAATTGGCCAAGTGAATTCGATGACCTCGTTACGGGCAGCATCAATGGAAAAAGGTCCCAGGCCGAAGTTAACATCCTGGAGGATGGAGGCAGTCTGCTGGTAATCAAAGAAGTTTAAATATTTACCCTTAACGTTAAATTTCATACTTATTGAACCCTCATCACTTAATTAAGCACTACTACCACCACAGGTCATGGCTACGTACTGTGCCCTCAGACTACTCCTCACAACCTTGTCTGCGTACATTGCCACAGAGGAAAGAGTCAAATGTTATGTAGTTATGTAGTAGTCTTGAACTCTTGCGAGACTGATCAAGAAAGCACGCCTTTTGTTTAAACACTACTCCATTTCGTCTTGGTAACTAATTGATGCACTCATGATGATCTTACCACATCTCCGGAAATTTATATGTAGGATATTTTCAATTACAATATCAATTAACGTTGTCTTATATGTGACTCGACACTCGCCAATTACAGTTTAATTCACGTTACATCAATATGAGTTATATGTTTTGATAAATTTTCAGGACTATTACTTTTATAGTAGGGGAGACATGGGGCTAATTGTTACAATTTTACTATTTCTGCCTCTCTTAACAAAATCTACAGAAGCTAACTTAAATGAAAATCTACCATAGAAAGTTTATCATGTATATTACTAAAAACAGTAATCATAAAGATTATATATTTCTTAATTTCTGAGAAATAACAGAACGTAATGCAAAAACTTTTTGTATACAACTTGCCCCATATATGGGGCAAGTTGTTACAAAATGCAAAATTAAATATATCCTTTGGAAACAAAAACAAAACGTAAATTTCTTCATTCACAGAGTTCACACACGTAACAGGCATTCCCATCTGTGCAGTTTTCATGGGCCTAGTCTTTGCATTCGATGCATTACGCCCATTGCTCCCCTGGGGCTGAGTTTGACCAGTTTCCACCATATGCAAGACACCAATACTCTTCAATGTCCTTTCTATTTTTTTTTTGTTTCCAGCAGACTTTATAAACTGCTCTGTGTCCAGGTTCCTCTTGCCTATTTTATGCTTGAGTCTTTTTTGCTTGTGATTCCTCAACCTGCTTTTGCAATTTTATTTTCTCAGGTGTGTCTGTTAGTGTCACTGTGTGGCGTTTTCTTTGGCTGCGTCGTTGCGTCTTTCTTGGACTGGCCTTTTTAAATGGCCGCAATGCCTCTGGAGTTTTTATTTAAAAAATATTGGGGCATTAATGATCTCGACGTACCTTGTAATCATCAGCCATTTTCTGTAAGCTATCATTATGATTGATGACACGTTCGGCTGCAAACTCTAAAATACCTGTGTTACACCTATCAGATCAGTTTGTTTTTCTTTTGTGGGTCCGAACCATGTTTGATAGCCCTGTAATTAAATTATATCAGTTGAATATAAAATGATCCCTTTATGGGGCACGTTGTTACAGCTTGTAACAAGCCCCAAGGTGACCATATCACTTCACTTCATAACTTAGGCTATTCAGTCAAGTTTTGGGAAAATAAATTGTTATCATAAATGAAGCAAAAGTACAGCTGTTTCAAGTAATTAAGTCAACTCTAGTGAACTTTAGCTTCAACAAGATCTATGAAAATATTTTGAAAGGCCAGAATACTTACTCAACATGTCTAAAAAACAGGTTTTTGGTTGTAGTTTTGGAGACAATGGTCACCAGTGGCTTGCTCCCTCCGAGAATGTGACCATCTGAGCTCCATCTGTTGCCACATATTGAAGCTAATGACATTGTATCAACTTACCCCTGTATACAACTAGCCCCGGTCTCCCCTATTATTGTTTCTTAACTTCATTTTCAAGAACGTTCCAAGAAATCGCCATAAAGATTAGGTAGTTGAAAGCAAGAAGAATAGCAAGAACATCACGTATATACCAATCAGTGAGGTAGAAGGTTGGGCATTGCATGCAACTGTAATAGTTGACTGTGTGTGTGTGTGTGTGTGTGTGTCAGTACCTCCCTGTGGACTTGGCCCACCATGCCGCTAAAGGAACCGTTTGGTAGCTTGGCACCCCACGCCCCGTCCGGCGGCCTCTGATAGGAGAACCTTTCCCGAAAAAAGAAAAAATAATAATAAATAAATAAAATGCTGTAATTAGCACTTTATATTTCGATTTTCTTGTGATGGATGCTTAATATTTTTTTTTTTTTTTCTAAATGTCACGTCCTTTTCTGCAATATGACAAAAGTAGAAACATATTTTATAACTCCTATGTCTCACGAGAAGTTGAGTCCTTGCGCCAAGTACTCGAGGACGGGGACCATAAAGCCCCTGAAGAGTAGTTTTGTGCCGCTCGGGGCCGTCGGGTCTGGCTGCATGACCACCTTGTTACCATGATTTTGCTCCATCGCCACTAACAAGTTGGTCTCCTTAGAGAGTCTGTCAGGGAATGCAAAAGAAGAAGAAAAGTATCAGTGATACACTTAAAAGTCACTTACAGTTCCTTTCGCTACAAACATCGTTACGATGCCACATGCATCCCAGCAGTTACTTCCATCTCACAGGTGATGGTCAGCTTTTATTAATCCTGACTAGGAACAGGACCTATTAAAGATATTACTGTGCATCTGCTGAGGCTCATTAGCTGGAGGCGAGATAGTATATATATATATATATATATATATATATATATATATATATATATATATATATATATATATATATATATATATATATATATGCACACAATTTATTTATTATCGGGCTGGTAAGAAAGATATAATATTACATTCTGCCACTCACTTCCAGAACTTATCCCAAAAGAGTGGCTTGTGTAAATGTAAGCCATGGGTCACTGTCCACGAAGCTCTCCTTTGCGGAGGGAAGTCAGGGTCTTGGTACGGCAAGACTACCCAAGCAGCTGCCCGGGAAAGTGGAACGTTCTGTTGGCTGCGTGGCCAGACAAATACAGCCGCTCAGTATGTGCTTTGTAAATACTAAGAAATGAAAAATAAATCGTGGTGTCAGAGATGTAACTTATTTTCAAGCATGTAGAACTTAGGAATATATGGATGACAACAATAGATTAACAACGCACCGTAAGGCGTACCGATGACATTGTGGTATCTGGTGTAACGCCACTTTTTCAACCTTAGAACTTGTGGGGAATGAAAATATTTATCACCCGTGACTGAAGGAAGGCAGACAGTAAACCTAGAAACAAACAGCCTCGTATACTACCTCCTCACCCCTGCCACGGCGTCCAGCACCACGAGGAGGGAGTTGGTGATGGAGAGCATCTGGTGAAGGGGATGGAGGCGGTGGGGCCAGCGACGCGTCACCACGATGAGTTTTGTTGCCCACACAAAGAGGCGAGTCTCGCGTGCCTGTACCGCGAAGGCGACGAGAAAGGCTGGGTCGTCACTCACTATTATCACCACTGCCTCCCATGACGCCTGCCGCACCTGTCCACGAGCAGGTGGCGGGAGTTACGAGGCAGCTGTGCGTAGTTAACTGCATCTGTAGCAACTGTTGCGACATTAACAATGCTACTACTACTACTACTACTACTACTACTACTACTACTACTACTACTACTACTACTACTACTACTACTACCATTTCCATTACTAAGTATCTACAGGTACAGAGGCCTGTCACCCAAGTCCTTAATAAGGAGGCTACGTACCTGTCGGGCACTGGCGACGACCTGGCCAAGCCGAGAGGTGTTGGAGGTCGTCTCAAACACTGCCGCTCCTCGCGAGTCCCCGAGGAGGTCTTCGATTTGTCCCTGAAATGGTTGTGCCTTGTCTCTCTCCGCGCTAATGTACAGAGACAGCTGTTCACTGTTTGCCATGATAGGGAGACGAATGAAAAGACTTACAGTGAAACTTTTTCCAGCAATAATGATGAGAGAGGCGTCCACCTGTGATGATGACTGGAACACTTCCTTCACAGCGACCACCGCGTCTGTGTTCCATCGGTCAGCCGCGGCTGTGAGCAAGTTACAATAGATATTAGTGATCATAATAAATTGATATCCTATGGTAGATGGAATGATTGTTTTAGTAAAAGCAAATCAATGAATAATGGTATTCATTATTAGTGTTTATTTGTCCGTTTTGTTTATTCATTTGATATATTAATTCATCATTATTATTATTAAAAAAAATGCGGCGCACTACTGAGGGCGGGTGAGGCACAGACGGTTAAATGGCTCCGCGAGTCGCGCGATACTTACGGTTCAGCTGAGCCGTGTATGCCAGGCAGGCCAGGAAACACAACGCCTCCGCCAGGCTCATGTCGCTGTTGGCGGGTACGGATCAGATATTATTAACAATAATTAAACTCTTCTCTTTGGTAGATGTTTGGGAAATCAAATGTTTGAGAATACTTCGAGTTGGTGGATTTATTGTTGAGGTGAGCACAAAATTAGTTTTTAATAGGTTTTGTCATGGCTCAGTACACGATAAATGTTTTACTTCAAGTTGTAAGATTGTACATATTCTTATTTTTCATCTTTCACTTTTATTATGCGATCAACCAACTACAAAACACAACTCGAATTAGAATATGAATTCATTATGACTTCTTACCCAAACTATCGAGTATGTTTGAATTTTTCCCTAATTTTTATTTATCTATTTTCTTTATTTTCATTTTTATATTCATGTTACAGTAGTGGTAGGAGTGCGTGCTTAGTTCATGAACCAAATCATTGTTAAATATTTATTCTCTATTTTTATGGGGGCCTTATTAGTACCATTTGTTAAGACGCGATGACTGCTTACATAGATCAAAAGAAACTGCAATTATATGTTAACAAAAATTAGATCGATAAAGAAATGGATAATATTAATAATAATAATAGTACTAGTTATAGTAGTAGTAATAATAGTAATGATAATAATAATAATGATAATAAAGTAATCAGCATCACTGTTAGCTTCATCGTTGATTGTTGTTATAAATTTCTGGGTACTCTGAGAAGTATTTTTGTTCTCTGGAACACACAGAGCGAACGTTTTATACGGACTCGTGCAGTTGCTACTTTCTACAAAAATGTTGAAATTCGTGATAATCTGCGATTTTCTTGTCAGAGCTCCTTGTCTTTGGTGATCAAGAGACCATCGCTGGGAACCTCTTCAAATCATTGTTGTGTTTGTCTTCATGTTATTGTTCTGTGACAAGGCAATTCAAACCGCATTACTTTAGTGTCGTGAAATGGATACCGACATTGTCCATGACATTAGTTCGTTTTGGGGAAAATATTGTTATGGTGGTAAGAAGAAAAGTTGGCGACTCTCAGGTTGCATTGTAGTTCTGTACTTAAATTGCTGGCGACTGGAAACAGTGGATGCTGGAGACTCTTGACTGTCTTCAGTGGAACTTTATACCACCAGCGCAACCACCGCCGCACCGTGTGGGGGCTCCTGCCGGTGTGTCGAGCGATTGAACGCATTGAGAGTCCCGCAGACCACAGCCACAGGAAAGTCAGCCGCTCGCACAGACAAGTTTCTCCACGATATACTAACATTATCTTAACAAGACAGCAGCAGCAGCTAATGTTGTCTTACTAAAAAGAAAAAAATATATATATTACTGCTTATAAGGGAAGAAACTACTTGTGTGTGTGTGTGTGTGTGTGTGTGTGTGTGTGTGTGTGTGTGTGTGTGTGTGTGTGTGTGTGTGTGTGTGTGTGTGTGTGTGTGTGTGTGTGTGTGTGTGTGTGTGTGAGCACAATCTGCAACATTATAATCACGCTATTTCTGTATCAGACAAATCCTGACAGACACAATGATCTTCATTGTAGTGATCAATGACAAACGTAAACAATGGTCACTTTTTGCCACCTGGCCACTAAAAAAGTTTATAAAATTGGATTCCATCATGTCATTTGAATTATCGTGTCCCATGTTACTGTTGTTATTATTTTTATTTTTTTTTCTTTATAAGATATTATTATTATTATTATTATTATTATTATTATTATTATTAGGTATTATTATTATTATTATTTTTATTATTATTATTATTATTATTATTATTATTATTATTATTATTATTATTATTATTATTATTATTATTATTATTATTATTATTATTATTATTATTATTATTATTACTACTACTAT